>NW_006417879.1:0-754 GCF_000296735.1 Chrysochloris asiatica | reverse complement strand
ACACAGATATACTTCTGCTTGAACTGGTGAACATTATTTATTCTATATGATCTCAATCTTACTTCTCATCTCCTTCTAGGTTCACCTTACTTTCACTTTCCAGTTATCAGACCTAGTCCTGAACCTATAGTGAAGTAGTCAGAGGAATTAATCCTGGGGTTCCCACTAAAATTCAAATGAATCTTAAATTGGGCTTTTGCATACAGAGAGATCCAACATGAATGTGCAGAAGCTATCTTGGCCTTTATAATATAAATAAAAATCCCAAAGGATAAATATATAGGGAGAAAATTTAGTTCTTTATCTATTTCCTTATTGTTATATTTTTTTAAAAATCACTTTAAAATTTTCTCAAAAATGTCTCTGTGATAGCTTCCAGCCCAGGAACTTAAATGATAAGAATGGCATTATGTTTTGCTAGAAATGAACCCTGCGTGTGGTACGAAGATTGACATAGGTGGTCACCAAAGGGAAATGGGATAAATGGAGAAATAGCCAAAGACAAAGGAGTCTCTCAAATTTGCCATTTCTGAACTTTATGAAACCATACCATGAATACAATGAGGGAGTTTCAAAAAGTTCATGGAAAATTCTATTATTTTTGAAACTTCTTATTGTGAATTGAATGAAGGTTTGCAAACAAGACCTTAGTTTTGCATTCAACAAATCATGGATAAACAAGGATAGCATTCTCTCCATGTATCAACAACAGTCATCCTACTTCCTCCCTGTGGTTCTCCAGTCCACCTTCCTT
>NW_006417878.1:3183-3658 GCF_000296735.1 Chrysochloris asiatica | reverse complement strand
AAGCAGTGAGGCCTGAGATGAAGACAGAGAGGATGACGTGAAGAGATGGAGTGCCTGAGGAGTTGAGACCCAGAGAGGGAAAGGGGCTGGGTGCTAAGGACCGTGTGTGGGGAGGGGGGGGAAGAGGGGGTATGCGAGGTATACGCTTTCATTGGGGGAAGATGCATGGATAGGGTGGTAACTAAGGCAATGAAACGATATAGGATAGAATGAATGTAAAATAAATGTTACCCCATGTAAACTATCACTCAATACACAATAAAACATTAAAAAAAAAAAAAAAAGACGTCAAGAGCAACTATTCAGGCTCCTGCTTCACCCAAATACCAGATGCACCCCAATGCCAGAGGGTGACACCTACAACACCTATTATAACAGGAAACCATGCAGCCAGACAGCATATTTTAAAAAATAAATAAATAAAAATTAAAATTACATTTGTTGTAATGCCATCAAATTGGCATCAATTCATAGA
>NW_006417878.1:0-2794 GCF_000296735.1 Chrysochloris asiatica | reverse complement strand
TGATGCAGAGTTGCCTAATGCAATACATCATTTGATTTCTTGACTACTGCTTTCATGAGTGTTGATGATTGATCTGTGCAAAATGATGTCTTTGGCAGCTTCAGACTGTTCTCTATTTATATGGATGTTACTGATTCAGACATGAGGATTTTTGTTTTCTTTACTCTGAGGTGCAAACTGTACCAAAGGCTGTGTGATCTTTGATCTTCAGCAGAAAGTGTTTTAAGTCCTTTTCACTCTCAGCAAGCAAGTTATTAAATAATCTTATTCCAATCCAGTTTTTCAGCATACAGAATAAATAAGTATAGTGAAAGTATACAACCCTGGCACATACCTTTCCTAATTATAAACCATTCAGTGTTATCTTGTTCTTTTAAAACAACTGCCGCTTGGTCTATATACAGGTTCCTCATGAGCATAATGAAGTGTTATGGAATAGTCATCCTTGGCAATATTGTCCATAGCTTAGCCCACACAGTTGAAAGCCCTTGTGCAGTCAGTAAAGCACAGGTAAATTTCTTTCTGCTATTCTCTGCTTTCAGCCAAGATCCATCTGACGTCTGTCCTCTTCTCAATCTATCTTGAATCTGTGGTAGTTATCTGTCCATGTACAGTTGCAGCTATTTTTTTTATTAACTTTAGCAAAATACTTGCATATGATATTAATGGTACTGTCCAATGAATTCCGCATTACATTATGTCATCTCTGTTGGATACAGGTATAAAAATTGTTGTCTTCAAGTCAAATAGGTAGCTCTAGTCCAAATTTCTTGGCATAGATGAGTGAGAGCCTCCAGTGCTGCATCCATTTGTGGAAAGAGTTAAGTTTGTATTCTGTCAATTTCTGGAATCTTGTTCTTTGCCATTTCCTTTAATGCACCTTGGACTTCCTGTGTTTGTTATTGGTAGTTCTTGATCATATGCTACCACTTTAAATGGTTGAACATTAACCTTTTTTTTGTAAGTAACTATGTATTCCTTCCATCATTTTCTCATGTTTTCTGCATTATTAAATAGATATTACAAGTCGAGCTTTGATTTTTTTTTTTCTTCAGTTCCATCAGCTTGAGGGATGCTGAGCATCTTCTTCACTTTTAGTTTTCTAATTCCAGATATTTACACATTTTTCTATAATATTTGACTTTGTCTTACTGAGGTGAGCTTTGAGATTTTCTATTTAGCTCTTTTATCTCCTTATTTTTTTCCCCTTTTGCTTTAGCATCTCTATGTTAGAGAGCACGTTTAGAGTCTCTTCTGACATCCGTTTTGCTCTTTTCCTTCTCTTGTCTTTTTAATGACCATTTTCTTTCTGCCTAAATAATGTTCTTGGTCATCAGACAATTCTTCTGGTCTTCAATATTTAGTGTCTAATTCATTAAATCTGTTCTTTTTTTAAATAAATAAATATGGCTTTAATGATACAAATGATGCTGGAGATCACATGACAGAATTTTACAAAACCAGTGACTTATATATTGCAAGTACCTTTGTTCAACAACAAAACCAGAGACTATACACATGAACCTTCCTGGAATCAAATGGACCATATAGGAATGAGATAGACTATATCTATGAGAAGAGCCAATGAAGAAGCTCAAGATCATACAGCAGGACAACAATAGAGGCCGATAGCAGAAAAGGCCACTAATTATTTTAAGCATACTCAAGTTGAAACTGAAGAAAATTAGATCAAATCCACAAGTGCCAAAGCACGACCTTAGGTATATCTCATTTGAATTTAGAAATAATTTCAAAAATAGTTTTGACACATTCAATACTAATGACTAAAGGCTAGATGAGCTGTGGAATGACATCAAGTATATCAGACATGAAAAAAAAATCCAAGTTCATTAAAGAAAATATTTCACTTTAAGCATGTACAAATGATACACACTCACTCAGACCTCAAACTAATGCCCTTCCTTTATTTGCTATGGCTGTTTTTAAGTGCCATTGAGTCAGTTCTGACCCATAGCTACCCTGTATAGGATTTTCAAGGAGTGACTGGTGGTTCTGCTGTGCATGGGGTCGCTATGAGTCGGTTCCGACTCGATGGCACCTGACAACAACAACAACATATATTTTAGAAATGAGTCCCTTGTCTGATGTGTCGTTGCAAAAGATTTTTTCCCATTCTGTGGGTCCCTTTTTACTATTCTGGTGAAATCTTTTGATGCACATACATTTTTAAAAAATTTTTTTTTCAGTATGTCCCACTCATATATTTTGTCTACTTTTGTTAGTGTACTTTCAAAATGTTTGGTGGTCTGTGTATTCACTGTATTAGAGCCCTCACATTTGTCCCTGTTTTCTCATTGATGAATTTTGTAATTTGGGGATTCACATTTAGGGCTTAAATGCATGCTGAGATGGTTTTTGTATAGGGCATGAGGTAAAGGTCTTTCTTCAATCTTTTGCATATCGTTTTCCAGTTCTGCTGGCACCATCTGTTAAAGAGACTATCTCCTCACCATGCAATATACCTAGACACTTTGTCGAAAATCAGTTCTCTGTATGTGTGTGGGTAAATTTCTGGATTCTCAATTCTGTTCCATTGATCAATGTATCTTTCATTATACCAGTATCAGTCTGTTTTGAACCCTATAGCCATGTAGTAAACTTTGAAACCAGGGAGTGACAGGCTCCCAACCTTGTTCTTCTTCATGAGCAGTGCTTTGCTTATCCTGGATCTCCTTCCTTTCCATGTAAAGTTTGTAATGTTTTTTTCAATCTCTTTGAAGAACGTTGCTGGAATCTGGATTGAGATTGCCTTATATCTGTAAATTGCTTTGGG
>NW_006417877.1:2597-3628 GCF_000296735.1 Chrysochloris asiatica | reverse complement strand
GAAGCAGCAGTTGAGAAATCAAATGATGTTTTACATTAGACGAATCTTCAAAATACCTCGTTAAAGGGTTAAAGTGCAAAGGTAATCACACTAATGATTAAAATGCTCTTAGCCAAAGCCAAGGTATTTTCAATTCAATTGCCTTATCTGTGTATAGGATTTGACAATGAGAGTAATCAATGAATTTGAATTATGATGTTGGTGAAGAATACTTAAAGTACCCTGGGCTGCCAGAATAAAACAAACAAATTTGTCTTGGGAGAAGTACAGCCAGAATGCACCTTAGAAAACCACAATTGTTTTTGTTAGGTGCCATCGAGTCTATACCAACCCATAGCGACCTTATGCATAGCAGAACAAAACACGGCCCAATTCTGGGCCAACCTCACTATACTTGCCACACTTAAGCCCATTGATGCTGTCACTTTGACAATCCATGTCACTAGGGGTCTTCCTCTTTTTCTCTTACTTTCCAGCCTAACAAACATGATATCCTTCTCCAGCGACTGGTCCCTCCTGACAATATGTCCGAAATACGAAAGACGAAGTTTGGCCATCCTGGCCTCCAAGGAACACTCACTCTGGCTTCACTTCTTCCAACACAGATCTGTTGGTTCATTTGGCAGCTCATGACACTTTCAGTATTCTCCTCCAACACCATAACTCAAAAGCACTAATTATTCTATGGTCTTCCTTATTCACTGTCTAGGTTTCTCCTGCATATATAGTTATTGAAAACACCATGGCTTGGGTCAGTTACACCTTAGTCTTCAAGCTGACATCTTTGCTCTTCAACAATTTAAAAAGGTCTTGTGTAGCAGATTTGCCTAATGCAATACGTCGTTTGATTTCTTGACTTCAGCTTCCATGAATGTTGATAGCTGATCCATGAAGAATGAAGACCTTGACAACTTCAATCTTTTCTCCATTGTTAAGAATGTTGTTTATTGGTCCAATGATGAGGATTTTTGTTTTCTTTACATTGAGATGCAATCCATACCAAAGGCTGTACTCTTTGCTTTTCATCAGTA
>NW_006417877.1:0-557 GCF_000296735.1 Chrysochloris asiatica | reverse complement strand
GGCAAGGGAAACCAAGATTCAACAAACAGCTGAGCATCTTAACATCATTTCCCCACTTTTACCCCTTCAAACCATGCCTCAATCTTTGTATCCACGGGCCCTGTTGTTTCATATTTGTGCTCAAATCGTTATTTACCTCTGTGCCATTTAGTCCATGTAAACCTGCCTAGCTGTTCTCCCATCCCCTTGTTTTTCCTTTCTCCTTGCCCTTCTAGTGTATTACCCCACCCCCAGCACCAAACTATCCTGTGTCTATTCCATACCCTGTGTTCCACTCTCCTGTGCCTGTTCTTTATGCTGTGTTCCACCTTCCCCTCCCTCTCCTTCATACTACCCCCTACACCCCAGTAAATAACAACAACAAAAAACATAATAATAATAATAATAATAATAATAATAATAATAATAATAAAATAGATAAAATAAAAAAATAAAAGATAAACATTTCCCCCTTTCAGTGTGGGTGTTTTCTCTTAATCTTTTACAATAATGACTCTATGACATATTTCTCCTTTTGTGACTGACTGATTTCACTCAGCATAATGTCCTCAAGTTTC
>NW_006417876.1:3562-4106 GCF_000296735.1 Chrysochloris asiatica | reverse complement strand
TTAAGTGCCATTGAGTCGGTTCCAACTCATAGCAACCCTAGAGGACATTATGCTGAATGATATTAGTCAATCACAAAAGAACAAATATTGTACAAGAGCACTTTTGTAAAAAGTTAAGAAAAGGTTTTCTTGCTAAAGGAAACATTCTATGATAGCTATTAGAAGAGAAAGGGAAGGAAAATTATTCATGGGGTAGAGGGTAGATAAATATTACTTGGGTGACGGGGAAAACAATATACAACAAGAAGGAGGCTGGTACAGGAAAGATGAAGGTAGTGGAAGACACAAGGAGGAGTGCAAGACTTAAAGTGAATAGAGATAAATACTGTGAACTGATGGAACATCTGATGAAAGAGATTACAATCATTATAATAACAAAAAGTTTATACTTTGTGGAATGTGTAACTAATGATCTGTTTGATAAACCTTCACTCAGTTCACTCTAAAACTTTTTTTTTTTAATGTTTGTACTTTTTAAAAAGTTTTTATTGTGAATTATGTGAGTTTACATGGTAGAACACCAGGTTTACATTCATCCTATCAT
>NW_006417876.1:0-457 GCF_000296735.1 Chrysochloris asiatica | reverse complement strand
GACTGTCACAATTCTAAAGGTAGAAGTTTTGTAACAAAAATGGAGAAGTAGTCAATCTTACAGACCAGAAACAGAGGACCCTTGGCCCATCTAGGGAGAAGAGCACAAACGGAATGCAAGATCTTATCCAGAGAAGCAGTGACAAGTGACACCAGAGATGGAGGCAGGGATGGAGACATGGAGAGAGAGAGCAGCTAAGGACTCTAGCTAGATTCATGAGAAGAGAGGGACTGAGAGCTGGCAGCCAAGAGGCAGGCTTACAGAATGTGCCCTTTGGTAGTATAAATTATTATATGTGCCTGAAATACAAAGTGTTAAAGATGGAACACATAGAAATCAAATTGACTACATCTGTGGAAAGAGAAGATGGAAAAGCTCCATATAATCTATGAAGACAAGGGCAGGGGCAGACTGTGGAACAGACCATCAATTACTGATATGCAAATTCAAATTAAAG
>NW_006417875.1:2842-3422 GCF_000296735.1 Chrysochloris asiatica | reverse complement strand
TAAGACACAAAGAAGGACACTATCTCATAATCAAAGGGTCAATTGAGCAAGATGACATAACCAGAATAAATATCTACACTCCCAATGAAAGAACACCAAGATACATGAAGCAAACCTTACTTTAATTGAAGAAAGAAATAGATCAATCTACAATTATAGTGTGAGATTTTAGCACACCACTCTCAAAAAAGAACAAAACAACCAGAAAGAAACTTGACAAAGCTACAGAGGAACTATCCAACACAATATATCAACTTGACCTCATAGATGTATACAGAGCATTCAGTCCAACAGCACAATACACATTCTTCTCCAGGGTGCATGGAACATTTTCCAGAATTGACCATGTATTAGGTCACAAAGCAAGCCTCCACAAATTTGCAAGCATCAAAATTCTACAGAGCATCTTCTCAGACCACAATGCTATATAAAACAAGAAATCAACAATAAGAAGACCAAAGCAACAAAGTTGAATACATAGAAACTCAACAACACCCTGCTGAAAAGCGACTTGGTAAAACAAGAAATTAAACGAGAATTCACAAAGTTCCTAGAAACAAACGAGAATGAAAACACAACA
>NW_006417875.1:0-467 GCF_000296735.1 Chrysochloris asiatica | reverse complement strand
ACAGCCTGGTACTAGTACAATGAAAGAGACATTGATAAATGGAACAGAATCGAGAATCCAGAAATTAACCCAACCACATACAGCCAAATGATTTTTGACAAAGTGCCAAGGTATACTGCATAGGGAAGAGATAGTCTCTTTAACAAATGGTGCTGGCAGAACTGAAAAGCGATATGTAAAAGACTGAAACAATACCTTTGTCTCACGCCCTTTAAAAAACAAACTCAACATGGATTAAAGATCTAAATGTGAATCCCAAAATTATGAAGATCATCAATGAAAAAATAGGGACAAATGTCAGCGCGCTAATTCATTGACTGATGTATATATGGATTACCACACATTTTGAAAACTGAACAAAAACAGATAAAATAGATTAGTGGGGCATACTAAAAATTAAAAACTTATGTGCATCAAAAGACTTCACCAAGAGAGTAAAAAGGGAACCCACAGAATGGGAAAAAATC
>NW_006417874.1:3090-3767 GCF_000296735.1 Chrysochloris asiatica | reverse complement strand
GTGTTAATTTTCTTTGAGGTTGCCTTATGGTCCATTGAATTCTCTGTCCATTTAGTGCAGTCTAGTTTATCCTGTAATCTATCTGACCTTTTCATTGTCGGGATCTCTGTTCCTACGTGTTCACCTCCTTTTCCTTTTACTTGTTTTGGTCATAGACTGCCCTCCCAGAGTCTCTCAGTTTGTTCTTATAGTTTTGATTTGTTAACATTTCTTCTTTCTGTTGACTTCATTCAGGGAGGTGCTGCCATGCACGTCAATCTCTGGTTGTTGTCTGTTCTTGTTGGTTCTTGGTCCACAGAACTCCCTTTAAGATGTTCTGTAGTGCAGGGTTGGCTTTGGTGAAGTCCCATAGCTTCTGTTTATCCTGGAATGTTTTTATTACACCCTCATATTTGATTGATATCTTTGCTGGATAAAGGAATCTTGGTTGGCAATTTTTTTCTTGCAGGGTTTTATATATGTCTCCCCATTGCCTTCTTGCTTGCATGGCTTCTGCTGAGAGGTTTGAGCTTAGTCTTACTTGTTTGCCTTTGTATGTGACACTTCTGTTTTCTCTTGCTGCTTTCAGGAGTGTCTCCTTATCTTTGAGTTTGGACAGCTTGACTATGATATGTCTTGGTGATTTTCTTTTGGGGTCCACCCTTCCTGGACTTCGTTGGGCTTCTTGGATGTCTTAT
>NW_006417874.1:0-1601 GCF_000296735.1 Chrysochloris asiatica | reverse complement strand
TGGCTTTGTTAGTTTATGCTTCCTTTTCTCTGGAAATGCAGCCTTCTAAGTGGGGTTGCTCTCACCCTACATTCCAAGGTCTTCAGGGGGCAGAGGCACTTGCCGGCCCGGGTGCGGAAGCGGGAGCTGCGTGCAGGCAGACAAAAGCTTAAAATGCCTGTAATTCATCCGCAATTTGATCTTTTAAAAAAACGAGTTCAGAATGTTGATATATAAGATCTTATGTTTGTTCAAAGGCTGTCTGTCTGCTAGACAGAGGTTTCCTATGTGTGATTCTTCCCCTTTTCCCTGGAGACTTCCCTACCTGAGTTGCCTGGTCAGGGAAGCGCCGCGTCACTCCCATCCTGTGTGAATTTTGCATTAGGTAAATGTTGTTCTTTTGGTATTAAATGGTTGACCATCCTTTGGTGTATGTCCCTCACTAAAGTCATTCCCCTTTTTACCTATTTAGTGCTTGGTTTTCAGTTTGTCTTACTGTGCTGGCTTGTGAGTTGCTGTGATTCTGGAAGCTAAGCCACTGGTTTTTAAATACCAGCAGGGTCACCTATGGTGGACTGGTTTCAACTGAGCTTCCAGACTAAGACAGACTAGGAAGAAGCAGAGACTTCCAAATATTTAGTCACTGAAAGCCTGTGAATAGCAGTGAAATGCTGTCAGATAGCATTAGAATATTAATATTGAAACATGATGAAGAACACCAGAATATTGTCAGATATATGGCCTGAAGATGAGCCACACAGGTAGGAACACACTCAAAATGGGGAAGAGCTGCCTCCTCAAAGTAGAGTTGACCATGTTGACGCAAATGGAGTAGTCTTTGGGACCTTCATTTGCTGATGGGGCACAACTCAAAATGAAAACAAAACAAAACAAAACAGCTGTAAACATCCATTAAGAATCAGAACATGGAATATACTAAGTATGAATCTAAGAAGCTTGAAAATCATTTAAAATGAAATGGAACATATAAAGATCGACATCCTAGGCATTAGTGAGCTGAGATGGACGGTTTTTGGCCATATTAAATCTGACAATCACATGATTTACTAAGCTGGGAATGACAAATTGAAGGGGAATGGTTCCACATTCATTAACGAAAAGAACATTTCAGGTTCTAAGTATAATGCTATCTGTGATAGGATAATATCCGTAATGGTTATGAATCGGGCTGCTAACCTCAGGGTCAGCAGTTTGAAACTGCCAGCGGTTCTATGGGAGAAAGATGAGGCTTTCTGCTCCCGTAAAGATTTATAGCCTCGGAAACCCTGTACAGGGTTGCTATGAGTTGAAACTGACTCCACGGCACATAACCACCACCACAAGGAAGACTAGTTAATATCACTATTATTTAAATTTATACACCAACCACTTAAGCCAATGATGGTGAAATTTCTATCTACTTCTTCAGTCTGAAATTGATCAAGCATGTAATCAAGATGTGCTTCTAATTACTGGCGATTGGAATACAAAGGTTGAAAACAAAGAGGAAGGATCAATAGTTGGAAAATACAGCTTTGGTGATAGAAACGATGCTGGAGATTGCACAACAGAATTTTGCAAGACCAACAACTTCACTGCAAATACTTTTTTTTTTTTTTTTT
>NW_006417873.1:0-3786 GCF_000296735.1 Chrysochloris asiatica | reverse complement strand
CTGTACGATGTGCACTGGACCGAAAGGTTGGTTTGAACCACAGAGTCGGCTGTTCAAACTCACCAGCCGCTCATTAGAAACCCTAAACAGGGTCACTATGAGTTGAAAACAACTTGATGACACTTAACAATAGACATCTTTCTGGCATTCTCTGTGTTCAGCAATAATCCATCTGACATCTACAATTTTATCCCTCATTCCAGGTCCTCTTGTGAAACTGGCTTGAATTTTTGACAACTCCCTATAGATTTACTGCTGCAAGTGTTGCAAAGTTTTACTTGCCTGTGATATTAATGATATTGTTCGATGATTTTCACATTCTTTTGGACCTCCTTTCTTTGTAACGGGATCTCTTTCAAATCAGTTGACCAAGTAGCTGTGAGTGCCTCTAGCACTGCATCAGTTTGTTGAAACATTTCAGTTGGTATTCCATTAATTCCCAAAGCTTGGTTTTTTGCTAACGCCTTCAGTACAGCTTGGACGTCTTCTTTCAATAACATTGGTTCTTGATTATATGCTACCTCTTAAGACATTTGAACACCAACCACTTCTTTTTGGTACAGTGATTCTGTGCTTTCCTGCCACCTTCTCTTGATGTTTTCTGCATCATTCTTTCTTTTGTCTCTAGAATCTTTCAATATTGAAAGTCGAGGTTTGAATTTTTTTTTTTTTTCAGTTATTTCAACTTGAGAAGAGTGTGTTCTTCTCTTTTGGTTTTCTAACGCCAGGTCTTTTATCCTTTCATTATAATATTTGACTTTATGTTCTCAAGATGCTCTTTGAAATATTCTGTCCATATTTCCTCGTGTTTTCCAGTTGCTTTTGCCTATCAAGATTTACAAGCTAGTTTCCGAGTCTCTTCTAACATCCATTTTGGTATTTTCTTTCTCTCCTGTCTTATTAATGACACTCGGCTGTCTGTATGTATGATGTTTTATTGTCATCCCACAATACTTCTTGTTTTTGGTAGTTCATGTCTAATGTGTCAACTCTGGTCTTCAAATGGTTTCCAAATTTAGTGTGATGTATTCTAGGCCATATTTGGGCTCTCGTGGATTTGTCTTAATTTTTTCAGCTTCATCCTGACATTGCATATGAGCAATTGATGGTTTGTTCCACAGAAGACCTTGTTTTGACTGTTGATATTTTTCTTCTCCATTGTCTCTTCTCAGTGATATTAGGCAGTTTGGTTCATGTGTATTCCATCTGGTGAGAAATATTCCACGTGGATAATCTTTTCATATCTTAATGAAAAACGGTATTTGCAATGAAGAAGTTGTTGGTTTTGTAAATTTTGTCATGTAATCTCCAGCAACATTTCTATGACCAAGGCCATCTTTTCCAACTATAGGTCCTTCCTCTTAGTTTCCAACTTTCACATTCTAATCACCAGTAATTGTCCATGCATCTTGATCAATGTCAAAATGAAGAACTCGGTAGAATTCTTCAATTTCATCATCACTGGCTTTAGTGGTAAATGTTTAAATTCAAATAGTCATGGTATTAACTGCTCTTTGTATGGATATTAAACTATCCTAGACAGCATTGTACTTAAAGACTGATGTTGAAATGCTCTCTTTGATAATGAATTTGACACCATTCTTGCATTTGCCATTTCTGGCATAGTAATCCATATGATTGTTTTATTCAGGATGACCAATACCAGTCCATTTCAGCTCATTAATGCCCAGGATAATGATCTTTATGCAGTCCATTTCACTTTTTAACAACTTCTAATTTTCCTAGATTCAAACTTTGTAAGTCCATGTTCTGATCATTGCTTAATATTTGCAGTTGATTCTTCGCATTTTGAGTTGTGCCCCAACAGGAAATGATGATCCCAAAAGCTTTGTTCTATCATGTCATTAAGATCAATTCTACTTTGAGGAAGCAACTCTTCTACGGCTGTTTTTTGAGCCTTCCAGAAGAGGCTCATTCCCAGCACTATATCTAAGACTTTTTGCTTCTACTCATGAGGTGCAAGCCGCTAACCTTTCGTAAATGGTCTGCCTCTCCTTCCTAGTTTGTGCTAGTCTGGAAGCTTTGCTGGAACCTGTTCACCATGGGTGGCCCTGCTGGTACTTCAAATACTTGTAATATAGTTTCTAGCATCACAGTAATACATTAGTCACCACAATATGACAAAATGACAGATGTTATTGTTGTCATTGTTGGTAAGTGCCATCCAGTTGGGCAAACTCATAGGAACCCTGTACTGGGTTTCCAAAGAGAGCTCAGTGCTTATTCTATAGCACCACACCAGGGCAAAGTTTCTACTTGAAAGTTTGATAATTCTTTGAAAATACTGCAGACTTTTTCTATGATTAAAATATTTTGCATGGGTATTCTGTCCTTTAGTATCTACTCTTAATTTTTGTATTTAAATGTTCTTATTGTTGTTGTTATTAAGTGCTGTCTAGTCGGTTCCGACCCATAGCGACCCTGTACAGGGTTTCTGAGGCTGTAAATCTTTATGGGAGCAGAAAGCCTCATCTTTCTCCCGAGGAACAGCTGGTAGTTTCGAACTGCTGACCTTAAGGTTCGTAGTCCGATTTGTAACCACTACGCTACCGGATCTCCTTATTAGGAAAGGATAAAATGAAATCACAAGGCATTGTAAGAAAAATATGTAATTTTTTAAACCCAAATGTAGTTGCACTTTATGGTTATAGCTTATATTTTTTAGTTAAATGTTCATATGGTTATTTTGTTAGCTTTTCTGACAGTTTTCTTGGTTATAAAATTTTTCAAAAATAGAGTTTTCCCCCCTAAATAGAAGGAATTTACTTTCCTTTAAAAATATTCCATAAATAAGTAAAACATAACTCAAAAGTCACCTAAACTTTGATCTGTAATTCTGTGTTTAAAAGTAAAAATAATGAGATAGTGGGTAGTCTTTGAATTGTTATATACTAAGCATCAAAGATAGAAAGTATATTGAATGGCTCAAAACTTTTGTCACTTAATACTGGAAACTGCTGTTGTGTGCCCTTCAGTCAGTTTCAACTCATAGTGACCCTTTATAGGGTTTCTAAGGATTGACTCGTGAGTTTGAACCTCCCATCTGTGGTTAGAAATCCAGTTTTTATCCTATAACACCACACTAGGACTGGAAATATAAAGCAAAACATTCAGCGATGTTTGCCAAGCATCATCCACATATTCTGTTCTCATATCAGAGCAAGCAGTATAAACCCAACTTTTTGGTAAATGTTTATAATTTACAATTAATGCTTTATTTTTGCATATATTTGTTGTTGATAAGTGCCATTGAGTCTGTTCTGATTCATAGTGACCCTGTATAGGGTTTTCAAGGCGCAGCTGGTATGTTTGATCTGCTGAACTTGTGGTAAGTAGTCCCGTATTTATCCTATAGCACCATACCAGGACTCCATTATGGTAGTAATGTGTGAACATTGTTGTTGTTTTTGTTGTTGTTAAGTGCCATTAAGTTGCTTCCAATCTATAGGTACCCTGTATAGGGTTTCCAAGGAGCAGCTGGTGGGTTTTAACCACCGAACTAGCAGTTCAAACTGACCTTGTAGTGCTACACCAGGACATTCCTACTCCCAGAATCAACAAGATAACGAATAGATTTTTTTTTTTCTTGTTTTTGCATTTTCAGTTAAGGTAACTGTGAGGATGTTCATATGCTAAGGAGATAAGACTTGTAGATAGGTAGATAGAGGGAAAACAACTGAATGGAGTTTCCTGAGGACTGGTGAAGAGTGATTGGTGGTGTTGGATGTAGTTATGTGCCATGGAGTCAGTTCTAACCCTTAGCGA
>NW_006417872.1:2531-3709 GCF_000296735.1 Chrysochloris asiatica | reverse complement strand
TTTCTGGATTCTCCTGCAAATTCCCCAGCTATAAACCCTCCGAACCTCCAAACATACCTTTATATTTGTTCCAGTTCCAACACCATCTCATGAGCCCTCTCAGCCTGGTTTCCGTGTTGTTGTTGACTGAGCTCCTCACTACCCATCTACCCGATCCACCATCTTGAAGGTGGAAGGCCTGGTAGTGTAGTCGTTAAAAATCTGGTTGTGAACCCCACGATCAGCAGCTCGAATGCACCAGGCCCTCCACGTGACAGAGATGAGGCTTTCCGCTCCTTGCAGATAAACAGCCTTGGAATCTGACGCATTAACGCACAGCAACACACCAGGACTCCAAATCTTGCCGCTGATCTTTCTATCTCTCCAAGATCTTGCTTCCGCTCCAAGATCTCGCTGCCACTCCAAGATTTTTTTTTGCCCATAGAATCCTTCAATATTACATGCTGAGACTTAAATTTTTTCTTCCATTCCTTCAACTTGAAGAATACTGAACAGATTCTTTGGTTGCAGTTTTATAATTACAATTCTTTGCACATTTTGTTATACTATTTAACTTTGTTGCTTTTGAAATACCCTATTCAGCTCTTTCACCTCCTCATTTCTTCCATTTGTTTTACCATCCCTATGCTGGAGGGCAAGTTTCAAAGTCTCTTCTGACATCCATTTTAATCATTTCTTTCTCTATTTTATTCTTAATGTCCTTTTGCTTTCATTCTGTATGATGTTCTTGTCATCTCACAATTTTTCTGGTGTCCTATCTTCAGTATGCAATGCATCAAATCTGTTCTTGAGAAGATCTCTATATTCAGGTGGGCTATTTCCAAGATCATATTTTATTTTTTGTGGACTGTTTTAATTTTTTTCACCTTCAGTATGAACTTGTATATGAGCAATTGATGGTCTGTTTGAAAGTCTGCTCCTGTACTTGCTTTGGCTGATGATATCTTGCTTTTCCACCGTGTTTTTCCACAGACTTAGTCATTTTGATTTTTGTGTATTGCATCTGGTAAGGCCAGGTGCGTCATTGTATTTTATGTTGTTTTAAAAATGTATTTGCAATAAAAAAAGTCATTGGTCTTGCAAATTCTATCAAGCAACCCCAGCATCATTTCTATCACCAAGGCCATATTTTCTAACTATGGAACCTTCCTCTTTATTTCCAATATTTGCATTCCAAT
>NW_006417872.1:0-926 GCF_000296735.1 Chrysochloris asiatica | reverse complement strand
AAAATGAAGTCTTTAACAGCATAAAACTTTCCTCCATTTTTCTTGATGTTACTTACTGGTGCAGTGGTGAGGATTTTTGCTTTCTTTATAGTGAGGAGCAACCCATATCTAAGGCTGTGGTCTTTGATCTTTATCAGTGAGTATCCAAAATCCTCTTCACTTTCAGCAAGCAAGGTTGTACTATATGCTTAAACAGGCTGTTAAAATTTCTTCCTCCAATGATGATGACATATCTTTCTTCATATAATCCAGCTTCTCAAATTATTTACACAGCATATATGTTAGCCAGAGCTAACATGTGTCTTCAACACATTAAAGTGGTCTTGTGCAGCAGATGTGCCTAATGCAATATTTCATTTGATTTCTTGAATGCTGCTTCCATGAGTAATGGTGGTTGATCCTAGCAAAATGAAGTTTTTTACGTCCATCTTTCACCATCTATATGGGTATTGTCCAGTTGTGAGGATTTTTGTTTTCTCTCCACGGAAGTGCAACCAACCTAGGGCTGTGGTTTTTAATCTTCATCAGTAAGTATTTTAACTTCTCTTTGCTTCCAGCAAGCAATGCTGTATAATCTGCATATGGCCAGTTGTTAATGAGTCTGACTCCAATCCTGATACCATGTTTTTCTTCATATAATCCAGTTTATTCGATTATTTGCTCTACATATAGATTGAATTGCTGTTGTTGTTGTTAGGTGCCATTGAGTCTGTACCAACTCATAGCAACCTTATGAGAACAATAAAACAAAACACTGCCTGATCCTGGGCCAACTTCACTATCATTGCCACTATTGAGTCCAGTGATGCTGCCACTTTGCCAATCCATCATGCTGGGGAATTTCCTCTTTTTCTTTGACCCTCCACCCTACCAAGCATGATATCCTTCTCCAGCAACTGCTCCCTCCTGACAATACGGCCAAAGAA
>NW_006417871.1:2294-3824 GCF_000296735.1 Chrysochloris asiatica | reverse complement strand
AATTCTACTCAAATTATTCCAGAAGATAGAGGAAGATGGAAAACTTCCTAGTATATTTTATGAAGGAAGCATAACCCTCATACCAAAATCAGGGAAGGACATCACTAAGAAAGAAAATTATAGACCAATATCCCTCATGAACATAGATGCAAAAATTCTCAACAAAATTCTAGCCAACAGAATCAAATGGCACATCCAAAAGATAATATATCATGATCAAGTGGGATTCATATCAGGGATGCAAGGATGGTTCAACATTAGAAAAACTATCAACGTTATCCACTGTATAAAGAAGAAAAGAACCACATGATCATATTGATTGATGCAGAAAATGCATTTGACAAAATCCAATATCCATTCCTGATAAAAACCCTCAACAAAGTAGGAATTGAAGGGAAAATCCTCAACATAATTAAGAGCACATAAAAAAAAAAAAGCAATAGCCTACATTACTCTCAATGGAGAGAAACTGAAATCCTTCCCTCTGTGAACAGGAACCAGACAAGGATGCCCTTTGTCACCACTCCTTTCCAATATTGTTCTGGAAATCTTGGCAAGAGCTATACGGCAAGATAGGGAAATCAAAGGCATCCAAATTGGCAAAGAGGAAGTAAAACATCTCTCTATTCACAGATGACATGATCCTATACATAGAAAGCCCCAAAGACTCAGCAAAAAAGCTACTAGACCTCATTGGAAGATTCATCAAAGTCTCAAGATCAGCATACAAAACTCAACTGGATTCCTCTATACCAAAAACAACAGCACTGAAAAGGGCAATAGGAGGGAGACGAACAAACAATATGGCGGATAGAGTGGAAGTGTAGTAAAGATCTCCATCAACAACAACATAGAAAACCCGACCAAGCAGGCTCAGGGGATGGTCCCAGAACTCTGAACCACATATAAAGGAATATTTAGGTTAGAAGGCTTACAGCTGGGGGATTTTGTGGCAGAAGCAAGAAATCCATTGCTTTCTAGTCCAGGAAACTCAGCTGCTCCAGGAGCCGCCATCATGCATGAGACCAAGCGGGGGAAGGATCGGAGCGGCCACAGACACCTAGCAGAACCGCAGAGATAAAGGTGTGGACCTTCTTTTGGTATCTGTTCTTTGGTCCCTTGCTGTCTGTGCACCTCCATTCTGGTGAATATAGGGGTCCCTGAGCTAGTGGGCCCCCAGCCCCACCCTCGGATGGTTCTATTATGCATGTGCATAGATCTCCTTGGAATTTAAAGAGACAGTTTCCAATTAAAACCAAATGGCCACAGCCGGCTCTGAACTGTTTACAACTAGAAAAAAGAACTGAACGGGGATTATGGAATGGGACAAGCAGACAAAAGAGGAAATAGGCCGAAAATTAAATCCTAAATTACATCAAAATGACCAACAGTGGCATCTTGAAATTTCTCAAGAAGAAGAGTGAAAAGGGAAGCCCATTTCCTGATCACATCTACCCGAAGGCAATCAGAAAGGATAAAAAATACCAGAATACTTACCCATCTAAGTATTAAGACCACAAAAAAACCCTG
>NW_006417871.1:0-974 GCF_000296735.1 Chrysochloris asiatica | reverse complement strand
TGATTAGAGAAAACTTGTAAGCCCGTCTTCAGCCTATAACTGATTGGAATACCTCAAAGGGGTTCTACAACTTGCCCAGTGAAATAGACCTCATGCAAAGCCTTTACAAAGTATACGACCTTAGGTGGAATCCTAGTCCAATGCACAACCTTGTGAGGTGAGACATTCCCACTAGAAAGGACAAGCAGACTGGAACAGCTACAGTGACAGAAGATAAATTTTCATGATGAACCTGACCTCTACTCAGAGCGGTAGTTACTCTAAATACCAACAGAGAGGAAAAGAGTCTTCAAATCAAGTATCAATACTATCTGCTCTGTACACAGGGTAGATAGGGATGGGCAACTTAGACATTGGCTATCTAAAATGAGGGGACAATAAATGCACGATGTGACTGGCTTACAAGGTTTCAAGAGGAAGCTTAGTTTAAGAGTATGGGGGAAAAAGAATCCCCACTGAATAGCTGTCATCTTGTCTAGATGGGTCTGGTGAAAGGAGACGGGGATAAGATTCGTAAGATTCAATAATTGTTATCATGACTAATTGTGACTGTCACACTTGTAAAGGTAGAAGTTTTGTAACAAAAAAAGGGGAGTGCTTAATCTTACCATCCAGAAATAGAGGACCCTAGGACCATCAAGAGAGGAATGCACAAATAGAATGCAGGACATTATCCAGAGAAGCAGCAGCGCCAGAGATGGAGGCAGAGATGGGAGCATGGAGAGGGGGAGCCTCTGGCTGAGGACTCTAGATTCATGGACTAAGAAGAGAAGGACCAAGAGCTGGTGGCCAGGAACAGACCTACAGAATGTTCCCTTTGGAGATGTAAATTATTATATATGCCTCGGTGGTTTTATCTTGTTTGTGTGTTTTTTTAAAAGCTAAAGTGGATAGAGAGAAATACTGTTAACTAATGGTATATGGAGGGGATTGTAATCAATGTAATGAAACAAGGTATATGAATTGTTGAATGT
>NW_006417870.1:3261-3885 GCF_000296735.1 Chrysochloris asiatica | reverse complement strand
ACGGCACTTAACAACAACAACAATTCACTTTAAGGAGCTCTGGTAGTGTAGTGGTTACGAATCGGGCTGTAAACCTTAAGGCCAGCAGTTTGAAACTACCAGCCGCTCTGCGGGAGAAAGATGAGGTGTTCTGCTCCCATAAAGATTTACACCCTCGGAAACCCTGTACAGGGTCCCTATGGGTCGGAATCGACTCGACGGCACTTAACAACAACAACAACATTCACTTTATTTAAGGAGCTCTGGTAGCTTAGTGTTTACAAAACAGGCTGTGAACCTCAAGGTCGGCAGTTCGAAACTACCAACTGTTCCGTGGGAGAAAGATGAGGCGGTCTGCTCCCGTAAAGATTTACAGCCTCAGAAACCCTGTGCTTGGTTCACTATGGGTCGGAATCGACTCGACAGCACTTAACAACAACAACAACATTCACTTTATTGGAGTCCTGATGTGGCATTGTGAGTTAAAGCGCCAGATTGCAAAGCCGTTAGAACCACAAGATCGTCAGTTCAGGCTCTCCAGCTGCTCTTCAGAAACCTTATACAGTGTCGCTATGGGTGGGAACCGACTTGACGGAACTTCACAACAAAATAACTCACTTTATTACCTGCCACAGTCCCTATCTT
>NW_006417870.1:0-1245 GCF_000296735.1 Chrysochloris asiatica | reverse complement strand
AAATCTTCCTTTAGTCGAGTTCTTATTATCAAGCCATTGAGGCTAGGCCAAATGGATACTATCTGCAAGTTTGCCCAGTTTTTATTTGGATTATTGGTCTTCCTCTTGTTGCGGCGTTGAGGTTTTGGAAAGTAGTCTTTTGTCTGATAAGTCCTTGTCAGACGTTTTCTTCCAGTCTGTTGATTCTGTTTTTATTCTTTTGATGAAATCCTTTGATGCACTTAAGTGTCTAATTTTTAGGAGGTCCCAGTCATCTATTTTGTATTCTGTTTGTATGTTTTAAGTTATGTTTGATAGTGTGTTTATGTCATGTACCAATGCTTCTAAGTTTGTCCCCATTTTTTTAAATGTATTATCTGTATAGTTAACAGTTTTATATTTAGATCTTTAATCCACATTGAGTTCACTTTTGTATATTGTATGAGATATGGGTCCTGTTTCATTTTTCTGCAAATGTTTATTTATTAATTTATTTTTGCAAACACCGTTTATTAAAGATTCTATCTCTTCCCCATTTAATGCATTTTGGCCCTTTGTGAACGATCAACTGACCATAGGTGGGTGCATTTACTTCTTGATTCTCAGATCTATTCCATTGACCTATGTGTCTTTCATTGTGCCAGAAACAGTCTGTTTTGACTACTGTGGCTCTGTAGTAGGTTTTGAGATCAGACAATGTGAAGACTCCTGTATTGTTCTTCATTTTTAATAATGCTTTACTTATCCAGGGTCTCTTTCCATATAAATATTGTAACTAGTTTTTCCATCTCTTTAAAGAACAATGTTGATATCTGGATGGGGATTGCATTATATCTATAGATTGCTTTGGGTAGTGTTCATTTTGTGACAATGTTAAGTCTTCCTATCCACAAGCAGGGTGTGTTTCTGCAGGTCTGTTTTGGTTTATTAACGTAGTGTTAACTGCTCCTCGGAAACCATATACAGGTTAGCAATGAGTCTGAACCAACTTGACAGCACTTAAAAATAACAACAACAATAGTAGTGTTTTGTAATTTTCTTCATATAGGTCTTTTGTTTTTCGGGTTAGATTTCTTGGACGTCTATTGTAAATGGTATTATATTTACGATTTCTTTTTCAGAGGTCTGTAAAAAGGAATCTGATTTGTGTATGTTGATCTTGCACCCTGCCACTTTGCCTAATGTATCAATGTGTTCCAATAATTTTATTGCTGAGTCCTTCAGATTTTCTATGTATAGGATCATATAATCTGAACATGGAGAGAG
>NW_006417869.1:2372-3831 GCF_000296735.1 Chrysochloris asiatica | reverse complement strand
GGAGATGGGAATAAGATTCTTATGATTCAATAGAGAGTAATTGTTATCATGACTAATTGACAATGTCACAACTAACTGTAAAGGTAGATGTTTATTACAGAAAGAGGGGAGTAGTTAATCTTGCAGTACAGGAACAGAGGACTCTTGGACCATCAAGGGAGAAGAGCATGAGCAGATGTGGGACCCTATCCAGAAAAGCAGTGACACTAGAGATGGAGGCAGAGATGAAGACATGGAGATATAAAGCAGCTGAGGACTCTAGACTCCAGTAAAGAGAAAGGCTGTGTGCTAGTGGCCAGGAGGCAGGTTTGGAATTCAGTCCAGATATGGAAGTGTCCAGAGTAGAACAAAACTACAAGGCTGAAAATTGGAAATCTGGAATGTCAATCTATGATCAGGTCAACTACAATGCTAAGTATAGTTAAAAAGATCCAGGTGGTGAAGAGGTCAGGTAGATTTTAAGCTCAAACAGACTGGTTTAAAATGAGGAAGAAATTAATTAAGTATAGCATAACCTCAAAGAGAAGGCCTGGTATGGCACTGTGGACGGCAAAGTTGGTTTAATCCACAAGGTTGTTGGTTCAAACTCACCAGTTGCTTCTCAGAAACCCTATATAGGGTCACTATGAGTTGGACATGACTCCCTAGTACAACAATAACAACAACAAGCTTAAAGAAACTTAGTACACCTTCAAATCAAATCAAGAAAAGGAAAATTAATGAAGTTTTTATAAACACTAATATTGTGAAGAAATTGACAAGACAAAGCAAACAAAAAATGAACTCAGCACAGGGAAGCATGAAGAACAAAGAACCTAGTTGCACCACAAAACCCAAAAACAAACAAACAGCAAAATGACTACAATCAATACAAACCTATAGATAATTACACTGAAAGTCAGTGGACTAAATGAACGAGTCAAGAGACAAGAGTGTAGCAGAATGGATAAGAAAACAGGATCCTTCCACTTACTGTCTACTAGAATAATATTTTACACACAAAGTCAAAAATAGGTTTAAAATTAAAATATGGAAAACATAAATCAAGCTAATTGAGATAAAGTTAGCAGGAGTAGTAATATATTAATCTCTGATAAAATAAACTTTAAGTTGAAAAGCAGCTTGAGAGACAAAGAAAGGCATTATCGCATGATTAAAGAGTCAATTGAACAAAAAGACAAAACCATAATAAATATTTATGCTCCTAATGAAAAAGCCTCAAATTACATAAAGCAAATCCTAATAGAATTGAAGAAAGAAATAGACAGCTCTACAATAATAGTGGGAGATTTTGATACAGCCCTTTCTAAAAAGGACAGAACATTCAGAAAGAAACTCAATGAAGACACAAAGGAACTAAACAACAAAATGAATTAGCTTTACCTCATGGATTTGTAAACAGCATTCAACTCAACAACAGTGCAATGTACATTCTTTTCAAGTGCACATAGAACATTCT
>NW_006417869.1:0-1692 GCF_000296735.1 Chrysochloris asiatica | reverse complement strand
GGAAATGAATACATTAAAAAAAACCAACACCATGATCTACACTAACACAGAATGAAGTAGAAAACTTGAACAGACAGCGTAGTGGTTACGAATTGGGCTGCAAACCTTAAGGCTAGCAGTTTGAAACTACTAGCTGCTCTGTGGGAGAAAGATGAGGTGTTCTGCTCCCGTAAAGATTTACAGCCTTGGAAACCCTATACAGGGTCACTATGGGTCGGAACTGACTCTATGGGACTAAACAACAACAACAACATAACAAAAGAAGAAATTGATCAGGTCATCAAAAAGCTCCCAACCAAAAAATATACAGGCCCAGATGTTTTTACTGGTAAATTTTACCAAGCACTCAGAGAAAAGCTGTCACCAATTTTAATCTAACTATTCCTGAATATAGATAAGAATGGTAAACTTCTGAATACATTTAATGAAGTAAGCATAATTCTCATACCAAAACTAGGCAAGGACATCAATAAAAAAGAAAATTATAGACCAATATCCCTCATGAACATATATGCAATATTCTAGACAGTAGAATTCAACAACGTATCAAAAAATTAATTCTGGTGGTGCAAGGGTGGTTCAATAATAGAAAAACAATCAACATAATTCAGCATACAAATAAAAAAGGAAAAAACTACATTATATGGACTGATGCAGAAAAGGTATTTGACAAAATCCAATATACATTCTTGATAAAAAGAACACTCAACAAAGTAGGAATTGAAGGGAAGTTCCTCAACATGATTAAAAGCATGTATACAAATCCAGTGGACTCTTGGTAGGATCAGCATTGGACTGCAAACCACAAGGTCAGCAGTTCAAACCCACCAGCTACTCCTCAGAAAGTTTATATAGGGTCACTATGAGTCAGAACTGATTGTGTTGTTGTTAGGTGCCATCGAGTTGGTACCGACTCATAGTGACCTTATGCAAAGCAGAATGAAACACTCCCCGATCCTAGGCCAAAGATCTACTACTGTTGCCACGCTTGAGTCCATGCTGCCACTTGGCCAATCCATCTCATTGGGGGTCTTCCTCTTTTTCTCTGATCCTCCACCTTACCAAACATGATATCCTTGTCCAGCGACTGGTCCCTCCTGACGATATGTCTGAAGTATGAGAGACGAAGTTTGGCCATCTTGGCCTCTAAGGAGCACTCTGGCTGCACTTCTTCCAAAACAGATCTACTGACTAGATGGTACCTAACAACAACAACACACAAATCCAACCGCCAGAATTACTTTCAATGAAGAGACACTAAAAGCATTCCCTTTGAAAATATGAATTAGACAAGGATGCCCTTTACCAACACTCTTATTCAATATTGTGTTGGGAGTCTTAGCAAGAGCTTTAAGTCAAAATATGGAACTTAAAGGCAACCATATTGGCAAAGAAGAAGTAAAACACTCTTTACGTGCATATGATGTGGTCTTATACACAGAAAATTCCAAAGACTCAGCAAGGAAACTGTTAATACTCAATGAAGGATCCAGAAAATTGGCAGGACATAAGATCAGTATACAAAAATCAGTTGGATTACTCTATAGTAATAAAGACAGCTCTGAAAAGGAAATTAGGAAAATAATACAATTTACAGTAGCCACTCAAACAAAATACTTAGAAATAAATCTAACTAGAGAAACAAAAGATTGATACAAAACACTATTACAAGAAACAAAAAGAGATTTAATG
>NW_006417868.1:2886-3919 GCF_000296735.1 Chrysochloris asiatica | reverse complement strand
GTGAACATTACTTTAATGGTTACAGGATAATTCACCCAGTAAATATTTTGTGATTTAATCATCCTATGAGTTTTTAGCATAGTTCCTGTGATTTACATTTAAACACACACACACACACACACACACCATTTTAGACAATATTGCACTGAGTTTGGGCATGTTTACACACAAACATTTTTTTTGTCTTATGTAGGATAATTTCTCTTTGATTCATGAGAAAAAAGCTGCTTTTCAAAAGGTTTTACCAATTTACACATTTACTAACAGTTCATGAAAATCCATTTGACTCCACTGTATGAACTATTTTCAAATACCCCTGTTCAATTGTCAGTTTGTCATAGTGTGTTGTTTTATGCGTTGCTGTGATGCTGGAAGCTATGCCACTTATATTACAAATACCAACAGGATCACCAATGGTGAACAAGTTTCCGCAGATCTTCTAGAGTAAGACAGACTAGGAAGAAAAGCCTTGTGATCTACTTCCAAACATTAGTCACGGAAACCCTATGAACCACAACAGAATCATGTCCAATATTGTGCTGAAAGATGGGCTCCTTGGTTAGAAGACACTCAAAATCCTATGTGGCCACAATAATGGATTCATGCACAGAAACAATCCTGAAAATGTCACAGTACCGGGCAGCATTTTATTCTATGGTTCATGGGGTCATCATGAGTTGAAACTAACTTGATGGCAACTAACAAAAGATATTTTCAATTAAGTCTAATGGAAATGATATTCATTAACCGACATATTTTACTGAACAACTACTATATACACCACCAATCATCTGTCAGTTTGTTGCACTGTGGTGGCTTGCATGTTGCTATGATGCTGGAAGCTATGCCATCGGTATTTTAAATACCAGCAGGGCCACCTATGGTGGGCAGAGTTCAGCAGAACTTCCAGACTAAGACAGACTAGGAAGAAGGAGAAACAAACTACTTCTGAATGTTTAGCCACTGAAAACCTTATGAATAGCAGTGGGATACTCTCACATACAGTACAGGAAGATAAAAACACTATGAATAG
>NW_006417868.1:0-516 GCF_000296735.1 Chrysochloris asiatica | reverse complement strand
TGGACTGCCAAAAGAACCAACAGATCTGTTTTGGAAGAAGTACAGCCAGAGTGCTCATTGTAGAGGCCAAGATGGCCAAACTTCGTCTCTCATACTTTGGACATATTGTCAGGAGGGAACAATTGCTAGAGAAGGATATCATGCTTGGTAAGATGGAGGGTCAGAGAAAAAGAGGAAGAGCCCCAATGAGATGGATTGGGCAGGTGGCAGCATTGATGGACTCAAGGGTGGCAACAGTAGTGAGGTTTGCCCAGGACTGGACATTGTTTTGTTCTGCTGTGCATAGGGTCGCTATGAGTCGGTTCCAACTTGATGGCACCTGACAACAACAACAACAACAACAAGTGTTAGTAGATATAATACAAATAAAAAGTACTGGGTTCAAATACATTTGGGAAACTGTAGACTTTCTATAAAGGAGCACTGGTGGTGGCACAGTGGTTAAACACTTGGCTGCCAATGAAACGGTCTCCAGTTTAAACCTACCAGTCACTCCACAGGAGAATGATGTGGTAG
>NW_006417867.1:3077-3658 GCF_000296735.1 Chrysochloris asiatica | reverse complement strand
ATGTTGGACACATTAGTCATGTAGCTAGCTCTCTGCGTATGAACATGTTGAACTCATCTGCCTTGTAGCTAGAACTCTTTATATGGAAATGTTGCACTACTCTGCCATGTAGCTAGCTCTCTGTATATGTACATGTTGGACTTATCTGCCATGTAGCTAGAGCTCTGTATATGGACATGTTGTGTATTCTTCCATGTAGCTACCCCTAAGTATATGGACAGGTTGGATTCATCTGTCATGTAGCTAGTACTCTGTATAAGGACATGTTGGACTACTCTGCCATGTAGTTACCTCTCAGTATATGGCCATGTTAGATTTATCTGACATTTAGCTAAAACTCTGCATATCGAAATGTAGCACTACCCTGCCTTGTAGCTAGCTCTCTGTATATGGACATTTTGGACTAGTTTGACATGTAGCTAGCTCTCTGAGCATGGATATGTTGCACTTATCTGCCATGTAGGTAGCTCTCTGTATATGAAGATATTGGACTTGTCTGCCATGTAGCTAGGTCTGTATATGGACATATTGGACTCATCATCCATGTAGCCATCTCTCTCTGTATGAACATGTTGGACCCA
>NW_006417867.1:0-747 GCF_000296735.1 Chrysochloris asiatica | reverse complement strand
TTACTCTGTATATGGACATCTTGGACTACTCTGCTATGTAGGTAGCTCTCTGTATACGGTCACATTGGACTCATATGCCACGTAGCTAGAACTCTGTATATGGACATATTGCACTTCTTTGCCATGTAGCTATCACTGTATATGGATATTTTGGACTCATATTCCTTGTAGCTAGTTCTCAGTGCATGGATATGTTGGACTGATCTGCAATGTAGGTTGCTCTCTTTATATGAATATATTGGACTTGTATGCCATGTAGCTAGTTCACTCTATATGGACATGTTGGACTCATCAGACATGTAGCCAGCTCTCTGTATGAATATGTTGGACCCATCTGCCTTGCATTTAACCCTCTAAATATACACATGTTTGACTACTCTCCCATGTATCTAGCTCTCAGTATATGGACACGTTGAACTCATCTGCCATGTAGCTAGAATTATGTATATGGAAATGTTGCACTATTCTGCCATGTAGCTAGTTCTCTGTATATGAACATATTGGACTCATCTGTCATGTAGCTTGCTCTTTATACATGGATATTTTGGACTGATCTGCCATGTTGGTAGGTCTCTCTTTATGGTCATGCTGGACTCATCAGCCATGTAGCCAGCTCTCTTTGTATGAACATGTTGGACCCATAAGTCTTGCATCTAGCCCTCTAAATATATGCATGTTGGACTCATCTGCCATGCAGCTAACTCTCAGTATATGGACATGTTGGACTCATCTGTCATGCAACTAGCT
>NW_006417866.1:3689-4366 GCF_000296735.1 Chrysochloris asiatica | reverse complement strand
CCTTCAATGTACATTGGACTTCTTCCTTCAGTGTGATTGACTCTTGATCATAAGTTAGCTCTTGAAATAGTTGAACATTGACCATTTATTTTTTACAAAGTGACTCTGCCTACTCCTTCCATCTACTTTTAATATTTTCTGCATCATTCAATATTTTTCCAAAAAAATTCTTTCAGTATTTCAAACCGAGCTTGAATTTTTTCCTTTGTTCTTTCCACACAACTCTTCTGGTCTTCAGTCACTAGTGTCTAATGCATCAAATCTTGATCTGATCTCTAAGTTCCTGTGGAATGTGTTCAAGGTCATATTTTGGCTGTCATGGACTTGTCTTAATTTTCTTCAATTCAGCCTGAGCTTTCATAAGATCAATTGATCTTCCACAGTCTGCCTCTGACCTTGTTTTGGTTGACAATATAGAGCTTTTCCACAGATATAGTCAATTTGATTTCTGTGTATCCTATCTGGTGAAGTTAATGTGTATAGTAGTCTTTTATGTTATTTTTAAGCATAAAACTATAAACAAATAAAAGGTATTTGTATTGAAGAAGTCATTTATCTTAGCAATATTCTATCATGTATTCGCCAGCATTAGTTCTATCACCAAGGCCATATTTTCCAACCACTGGTCTTTGTCTCCAATTGCCAGTAATTACCAATACATCTTGATTGCATATTTG
>NW_006417866.1:0-624 GCF_000296735.1 Chrysochloris asiatica | reverse complement strand
AGACCTGGAAACTCCTGAGCCCATAGACAGGGACATAGCCACAGAGGACTAGAGCAGAGAGTGAAGCATCCAGCTACTATGAAGTGAGGGAAGATGCACAAGAACACCCATACTTGCAAATAGTACCCATCTGACCTAGCTTCAATGGCTGGATGACCAGAACAACTAGAGGAAGAAAGAAGAGGAAAAAAAAAAGTTTAATCCACTACAATTTGATTAACCTGACCTATACTTATGGATAAGGAGCTCTGGTAGTGTAGTGGTTATGAATCGGACTGCAAGCCTTAAGGTTAGCAGTTCGAAACTACAGCCACCACTCCATGGGAGAAAGATGAGGCTTTCTACTCCCGTAAAGATTTACAGCCTCGGAAACCCTGTACAGGGTTGCTATGGGTTGGAACCGACTCGACGGCACTTAATAACAACAACAATACTTATGGATGTAATAGCTTAAAAGAGAGAATGAATCTTTACAACAAGGATCATTTTCATCTCCTCTATACACAGGGTTGACAAGGATGGGCAATTTAGACATTGGCTACCTAAAATGGGGGGCTACAAAGGCATGAAGTGACTGGCTTACAAGTTTTCAAGAGGGAGCCTAGTTTCAGAGGGTGTGGGGGA
>NW_006417865.1:2062-3698 GCF_000296735.1 Chrysochloris asiatica | reverse complement strand
TCCATTAGCGTCATCACAGTCAACTCTACTTTGAGGAGGCAGCTCTTCCCCAGTCGCATTTTGAGTGCCTTCCAACCTGAAGAGCTCATTTTCTGGCACTACATCTGATAGTGTTTCTCTGCTATTTATAAGGTTTTCAGTGACTAAATATTCAGAAGTAGTTTGACACTCTTTCCTTCTAGTCTGTCTTCATCTGGAAGCTCATCTGAAACCTGTCCATCATGGGTGACCCTGCTGGTATTTAAAATACCAGTGGAGTAGCTTCCAGAATCACAACAACTCACAAGTCACCACAGCATGATAAGCTGACAGATGAGAGGTGGCCGTTTGGTTTGAGACAAGGTTTGGCCATTTGGCAAGAACTAGTAAGTTTAAACTCTGATTTCTCAGAAGAAATCATTCAGGCAAGAAGACAATGGGATGACGTATAAAAACCTTTGAATGAAAAAAAACTGCCAACCAAGAATCACATATCCAGCAAAATTGTACATCAAATATGACATAGAAATTCAGACATTTCCATATAAACAGAATTTATAAAAATTTATAAATTTATAAAGAATTTATAAAAACCAGACCAACCTTATAAAGAGTACTAAAGGAAATTCTTTGGACAGAGAACCAACAGCAGCTGACAACATACATGACAATATCACCTAGAACTCAACCCAGATACATTGTTAATTGGTTCTGACTCACAGCCATTCTGTATAAGAATTCCAGGGAGTTTGATCTGCCAACCTTGAGGTAAGCAATCCAGTGCCTATCCTATGGTGCCATGCCAGGAATTCAAATCAGCTATAAAAGTATCCAAAGTAAAACAAATTTACAAGACTGAAGATAGGGATCCAGAGCTACTAGTTTACAACAATTAAAAGCAAGTAGAAGGAGTGAATAGCATAGAACTTCTAAATGAAGAGGAAAATGGGTAGATTTCAAGAAAATGAATAAAAATAAACCTAACTGTAACACTAAAACTAAACCAAGTCCTACTCCTAGTCGTAGCCCAACCTACTAAGCCTAGTCCTAACCTAAACCCTTAAGACTTGTCTGTCAGTGTCTTGTACATACTGTGGTGGCTTGTGTGTTTTTGTGTTGCTGGAAGCTCTGCCACTGGTTTTTTATATACCAGCAGGTCACTTATGGTGGGCAGAACCTTTCCCCAGAGCTGACACACACAGAAAGCCTTCCTTTCTAGACTCCTAAACTATGAGAGAAAAAATTCATTTTTGTTAAAGCCACCCATTTGTGGTATTTCTGTTATAATTGCACTAGGGAACTAAAACAGCTCCTTAGGGTGTTCTTGGCAATTAAAATGAACTTCAGGACAGAGGCATCTATTTGATAGTTCCAGCTCACCAGCTGCTTCTTGGAAATCCTAGACAGGGTCTCTGTGGATTGGAAAAGACTCAACGGCACTTAACAACAACCACAACATGCCTAGGAGTAGGTCCAACTCCGGCTTGTTACAATCCCCTGCTTCTGTACTCCCAGGGAGGTTATGTGCTGTTGGTGTTAGGTGATGCTGAGTCAGCTTCACCTCACAGTGACTCGATGTACAAAATAACAAAATGCTGCTGGGTCTTGTGCCATCTTCACAATCACGGTTATGTTTGAGCCCATTGCTACAGCCAGG
>NW_006417865.1:0-742 GCF_000296735.1 Chrysochloris asiatica | reverse complement strand
GATTATGTGCTCGGCATACAGGTTGAATAAGTATGGTGAAAGAATACAACCCTGGCACACACCTTTCCTGATTTTAAATCATTTGGTATTCCCTTGTTCTGTTTGTACCTTTTGGTCTATTTACAGGTTCCTCATGAGCACAGTTAAGTGTTCCAGAATATTCATTCTCAGCAATGTTGTCTATAGTTTGTCGTGATTCACATAATTGAAGACCTTTGCATAGTCAGGAAAGCAGAGGTAAACATCTTTTTGGCGTTATCTGCTTTCAGCCAATATCTATCTAATGTTAGCAATAATATCTCTCGTTCTACATCCTATTCTAAATCTGGCTTGAACTTCTGAAAGTTCTCTGTCAATGTATGATTGCAACTGTTTTTGTGTTGTAGTTAGCAAAATTTTACTTGCATCTGACACTAATGATATTGTCCAATGATTTCCTCTCTTTGGAATGGGCACAGATATGGATCTCTTCCAGTCAATTGGCCAGGTAATTCTCTTCCAAATTTCTTGGCATAGATGAGTGATTATCTCCAGTGCCTCATCAGTTTGTTGAAAGATTTCCATATGTATTCCATCAATTCCCGGAGCCCTGTTCCTGGCCAGTGCCTACAATGAACCTTGGACTTCTTCCTTCAGTATCATTTACTCTTGATCTTATGCTACCTCTTGAAATAGTTATACATGGACTGTTACTTTTTGGTACGGTGACTGTATTTTTTCGATCTTCTTTTGATGCTTTGTG
>NW_006417864.1:3212-3769 GCF_000296735.1 Chrysochloris asiatica | reverse complement strand
ATAATGCAATCCAAATCCAGATTCCAACATCATTCTTTACAAAGATGGGAAATAAAATTTATCATCAACTTCATATGAAAGGGATGAATTCATGTATAAGTAAAGTTTTATTTAAAAATAAAGATGCAATATCCTTCTTGTACCAGAAAAACACCTTTAAAAACCCAAACAAAAAAAAATTCTCTGATGTGATTCAGCTATGTCTAACCATATGTGCTGATCCAAATGTTCTACTGGGTAACATCAGCAGACTGCTGTGGGTACTGACACACCCCATCAGTTAGGGCTGCACTGAGACTTAATTAGGTGACTCAGGAATAGATCAGACTCTATTTCCCCTTTCCTCTTTACTGTCAGTGAGGCAAGAGGGGGAACTGACCCTCTATTCGCATCCAACAGTAGCAAAACTGATGTGTTGGTAGTTCGGAAAATCCAGCACTATTCTTCCACCAACACAGTGTCAGTGTCCATGAAAGACATGGATCTTCACCTCAATTCGGCATCAATGAAAGTCTTAGAAGACACATTCTCCAGTCCTTGTGTCAGTGAAGACCATA
>NW_006417864.1:0-576 GCF_000296735.1 Chrysochloris asiatica | reverse complement strand
ACTGGGCTGGAAACTGGATGACTGGTGGTTTGAACTTACCAACCGGTACAGAGGGGAAAGATGATCCAATTGGCTTCCATTAAAGAGTTACAGTCTCAGAAATCCTGAAGAGTAATTCTACCCTGTCTTAAAGGTTTGTTAAGTATCAGAATTGACTCATTAGAAGGTTTTATTTAATTTAATTTATTTATTTATTTTGGTTATGAGAGCCTTACTACATATGTTATAGATGATAGATTGCCTTATGTTTGGGAACTCAAAGGAAAATTGACTATCAACTGTATCTGATTCAGGAATCCATTGAAAAACAGTATCACCTAGTTGCAGACTATCCTATGGAGGCGTTTCCTCACCAGCACCCTTCCTCTTGCCTGAGAATATTTTTTTTGTTTTTTTTTTTAGTTTTTATTGTGAATTATCTGGGTTTACATGGGAGAACATCAGTTTTATACTCATTGTATTGTATTTCGTTTCATTGCAATGATTACAACCCACTCCATGCATCATCAAATAACCAAAGGGTGCACCACACAGGCCTCCAGCCCCCGGCCGTCAGCACATAGCCCCTCTCCCTCC
>NW_006417863.1:2985-3875 GCF_000296735.1 Chrysochloris asiatica | reverse complement strand
GGGCTTAAATGCTAGTGGGTAATAGAAAAATAAAAAAAAGAAATAAATGAATTCTGTTGTTAACTCAGCAGCAATAACAACAACAAAATAGCACATAAAAACCTTTAGGACACAAAAATGCAGTGCTCAGGCGGCAATTTATAGCAATAAATGCACATATCCAATATGAAGAAAGGACCAAAATCAACACATTAACACATCTCCACCTATTAGAAATAGAACAGCAAAGTAAGTCTACAGTCACTAGAGTAAAAGAAATAAATATCAAAGCAGAAATAAATGAATTAGAAAGCAGATAAACAATAGAAAGAATCAACAAGACAAGTTGGTTCTTTGAGAGGATTAATAAAACTGACAAATCATTGGCAAATCTAACAAAAGAAGGAGAAAATGTAAATAACACACATAAGAAACAATATGGGTGACATCACAACGGAACCAACAAAAATAAAAAGGATAATAATAGAATACTATGAAGAACTGCATTCTAATAAATTTGAAAATCTAGAAGTGATGTATAAATTTTAAGATTAACATGACTTACCAAGACTAACAGAGAGTGAAGAACACTTGAACAGATCTACAATAAAATAAGAAATTGACCAGTAATTAGCAAAACTTCCAACAAAAAATTATCTGGGCCCAGATGATTTTACTGGTGAATTCTACCAAACATTCAGAGAAGGGCTGGCACCAATTTTATTCAAACTAGTTCAGAAAATAGAAAAGGATGGAAAACTCCTGAGTACCTTTTAATGAAGTGAAAATAACCCTCATACAAAAAATGAGGCAAAGACATCACTAAAAAAGAAAAGTATAAACCAATATCTATCATAAGGAGTCCTGATGATAAGCATTGTATGATATGCTAGCTACAAGGTTGATGGTTC
>NW_006417863.1:0-515 GCF_000296735.1 Chrysochloris asiatica | reverse complement strand
ACCCTGTACAGGGTTTCCGAGGAGCAGCTGCTGAGCTTGACTTGCCGACCTTGTGGTTCAAACCGACTTTGCAATCCAGCGCATTAACCCACAGCACCATAGTATAGTTTCAGGTGATATTACTTCCAGCTGAAGGTGCTTGTACATCCCAGGTTATGTGGTGAACTCTGGGAGAGGCTTCACTTCACCTACAATGCCCCCTACCTCCACATCATCATTCTAATACAATTAAGAGCTTTATTTTCAATTACCATTCAGAGAAATTTTGAAATTGCACAAATCTCTTAATGGTGTTTTATTTTAACCTCACAGACTGAACTCTAAGAACTTCAAAGAATATTGTAAATATTGTCCATTTTTTAAAAACTGCGTTTGGTTCCTAACAAGGATATTTAAATTTATGTAACGCCCATCTATAATATATCAATAATAAGAGTACATACCACAACTGTCTTCACTTTCATTCTCTTTATTAAAGAAATACCTTTCTCTACTACATCTTTCTGAAAAAATGT
>NW_006417862.1:2209-2741 GCF_000296735.1 Chrysochloris asiatica | reverse complement strand
TTGTTTGTTTGTTTGTTTGTTTTTACCCCTGGCCTTGTTTTGGCTGATAATATGGAGCTTTTTCATCATCTCTTTCCACAGATGTAGTCAATTTGGTTTCTGTGTATTCCAGCTGCTGAGGTCCATGTGTATAGTCGTCTGTTATGCTGTCTAAAGAAGGTATTGAAATTAACAATTATTGGTTTTGCAGAATTATATCATGTGTTCTTCATCATCATTTCTATCCCCAAGGCCATATTTTCCAACTACTGATCCTTCCTCTTTGTTCCCAACCTTCGCATTCTAATCACCAATAATGATCAACACACCTTCATTGCATATTTGATAAATTCCAGATTGAAGAAGTTGATATAATTCTTCTATTTCTTCCTCACTGGCTTTAGTAGTTGGTGCGTAAATTTGAATAACAATGGTATTAACTGGACTTCTCTGTAGGCGCATGGATATTATCCTATCACTTACAGCATTGTACCTCATGACTGATCTGGATATGTTCTTTTTGACAAAGAATGCAACACCATTCCTCTTCAAT
>NW_006417862.1:0-765 GCF_000296735.1 Chrysochloris asiatica | reverse complement strand
TTTCTCTGACCCTCCACCTTACCAAACATGATATCCTTCTCCAGTGACTGGTCCCTCCTGACAATATGTCCAAAGTATGAAGACGAAGTTTGGTCATCTTGGCCTCTAATGACCACTCTGGCTGCACTTCTTCCAAAACGGATCTATTGGCAACCAATGGCACTTTCAATATTCTCCTCCAGCACCATAAATCAAAAGCATCAATTCTTCTATGGTGTTCCTTATTCACTCTCAAGCTTTTGCATGCATATGTGGTTACAGAAAACACCATTGCTTGGGTCAGGTTCATCTTCGTCCTCAAGCTGACATCTTTGTTTGTCAACACTTTAAAAATATCTTGTGCAGCAGATTTGCCAAATGCAATATGTCGTTTTATTTCTTGACTGCTGCTTCCATGAGTGTTGATGGTTGATCCAAAGAGAATGAAGTCTTTGACAATGTCAATCTTTTCTCCGTTGATAAGAATGTTGTTTATTGGTCCAGTGGTGAGGATTTTTGTTTTCCTTACATTGCGATGAAATCCATACCGAAGGCTGTGCTCTTTGATCTTCATCAGTAAATGTTGTAAGTCCTCTTCACTTTCAGCAAGTAAGTTTGTATTCATCTGCATATCTCAGGTTGTTAATGAGTCTTCCTTCAATCCTGATGCCATGTTTTCCTTCATAGAACACAGCTTCTCTGATTATTTGTTCAGCGTACAGGTTGAATAAGTGAATAAGTACGGTGAAAGAGTACAACCTTGTTGTACACCCTTCTTAATTCTAA
>NW_006417861.1:1076-3603 GCF_000296735.1 Chrysochloris asiatica | reverse complement strand
AAATAAATAAAAATAAAACTATGAACATACATAAAATGGAATCCCACACAACAATAAAAAATAAACATGAGTGTAAAACTGATGTTTCCCCATGTAAACCAATCACTCAATTCACAATAAAAGCTTAAATAAAAAAATAAACATGAACCTGTGAAACATCTCACAATAAGGATGAATCTGCATGGTGTTATCTGAATAAATAAGTCAACCAAAAAAGAAAAATGTATGAGACCACTATTTTTTGAAGTCTAGAATGGATTTGCACTCAGAAAGAAACATTCTTTCATGGTATTCAGGAATGGAAGGTAAATGGAGGGAGAATTATTAACTAAACTGTATATAATTATGGTGTACTGGAGCTCTGGTAGCATAGTGGTTACAAATCGGGCTGCTAATCTCATGGTCAGCAGTTCAAAACTACCAGCTGTTCCACAGGAGAAAGATGAGGCTTTCTGCTCTCATAAAGATTTACAGCCTTGGAAACTCTATACAGTTGGAACTGCTATAACTGCTATAAGTTGGAACTGACTCCATGGCACATAACAACAGCATTAATTAAATATGAAGGAAGTCACCACAACATAACTAATGTAAAGGAAGACAATGAGAGGTACACAAGAATAAAAGTTAATTATACAACATAAACAATCCTACAGCAACAGTTATGTCTTTGTTACTGTTGTTAGAAGCCATTTAGTTGGTTGTTACAGGGAGCCCATGTACAACAAAGCAACACACTAGCATGGACTTTGTCACCTCACAGTTAGTGCTATGTTGAGTCCATTGTTACAGTCATGGGATCAATCTCATTTGGAATTTCCCCCTTTTTCACTGATCCTCAACTTTTCCAAGCATGATGTCCTTTTCCAGGGATTGGTTCCTTTCTGATTACATGTCCAAAGTACATGAAAAATCTTGTCATCCTCACTTCTAAGGTGCTTTCTGGCTGTATTTCTTCCAATACAGAATTGTTTGTCCTGGCAGTCCATGGGACATCCAATATTTTCATCAGCACAATAATTCAAAGGCAGCAATTCTATTTTGGTCCTCTTTATGGATTGTCCAGATTTTACATGTACTTGAAGGGATTGAAAATCTCAAGTTTTGGATCAAGTGTGCTTTACCCCTCAAAGTAACATGCTCGCTTTTTAACAGTTTAAAGAGATCTGTTGTAGGAGATTTGCCCAATGCAATATAACATTTGATTTCTTGACTGTTGCTTTCAAGGACATTGATTATGGATCCAAGTAAAATTAAATCCTTGACAACTACAATAATTTCTTTGTTTAATCATGATATTGCTTATACTAGGGTGTAATGCATACTGAAGATTGCAGTTTTTGTTCTCTATGAGTGTTTCAAATCCTCCTCACTTTAAGGAAGCAAAGTTTTATCTTGTGCATATTACAGATTGTTAATAGCTCCTTCTACAATCCTATTTTTCCACCAGTTTTTTAAAGCTTCCTCATGTATGTTCATATGGCGGTGGAGGAGATGGTGGTATACCATGGAGTGGGTTCCAACTCATAGTGACTCTGTATAGGGGTTCTGAGGCTGTACATCTTTACAGGATCAGAAAGCCTCATCTTTCTCCCATGTAACAGCTGTCAGTTTTTAACTGCTGACCTTGAGGTTAGCAGCTTGACTCGTAACAACTATGCTAACAGAGTTCCTTATGTTTGTACAGTAAGTTAAAAAGAATTTTTTTTGCTGTTGCTGTTTTGTTGTTTTTTATTCCCCCTTCTACTTTGGGGGACCCTGTCTCCCCCTATATTACCCAAGAAGAGACAGAAACTGCTGTCATATAGTCAAACTACAATCACACTCTATAAAATTCCACAATCCAGGCAAGAATGAATACCAACTGCCATACATCAGGGAGGCAAATGACACCTTCACAAGTTACTCTGAGTTAAGCAATAAGAAGAGTGAACAGGGAATTCCACATCCTGATCACATCTACCTGGAGACAATCAGAAAGCATAAAAAATACCAAAACACATTCAATTAAGTATTAAGGACACAGATAAACCCTAAACATGTCCAAGAAGCAAAACCAGATGACTATATCAGTACATGTCAAGAAACAAGATAAAATGTCTGAGACAAATGACTTAGAGGTAAACTTGGACTATATTCTGGAAGGAGGGCAGGCCTTGGAAATGCCTGAGAAGGAATTCAGAAAAAATGATTATATAATGTTTCAAAACACTTTAAAATGGAGTTGAGAAAAATAAGGAAGAAGTCAAGAAAGTGCTACAGGAACAATCAAATAAGATAGATACAGTATTGGAAACACTACAAAACCTACAGAAAGAGGTTAGAATGATCAGTAATAGAATATCAGAAATAGACAATACACTGAAAGTGGTAGAAAAGAAGAGATTAAAGGCAGAACCAGTGAGCTGGAAGACAAACATCTCAACACCACTAAGATAGAAGAACAAATAGAAAAAGGATAAAAAAAATTCTGAAGAAGGTCTAAAATTTATGTAGGACAACATGAGGAGGAATAACTTAAGAATTA
>NW_006417861.1:0-521 GCF_000296735.1 Chrysochloris asiatica | reverse complement strand
TTACAATGTAAAAGAAGGTAAAAACGTAGGAACAAAGATCTATATAGTGAGAGGGTCAGGTAGATTACAGGATAATATAGACTGCACTAAATGGACGGAAAAGTTAATGGACTATAAGGTAACCTCAAAGAAAATTAACACTTAACATACTAGGAAAATGAAAATCTGAGGGCATGGAAACATTAAAAATATGAGGAAACTTACAAGAAAAACACAAAAACCATGAACTCAGCACAGGAAGGCACACCGAACAAAGAAAGCAGCAACACCACAAAAAAAGAAACATAATGGCAGCAATTAATCCATATCTATCAACAATTACACTGAATGTAAATTGATTCAATGCACCAGTTAAGAGATGGAGAGTGGCAGAATGGATAAGAAAACAAGATCCTTCAAATGCTCTCTGAAAGAGACACATCTTACACATAGAGACATAAACAGATTAAAAGGCAAAGGATAGAAAAAATATACCAAGCTAATTGCTATCAACAATGAACAAGAGTGGCAGTACTAATCTC
>NW_006417860.1:5055-5683 GCF_000296735.1 Chrysochloris asiatica | reverse complement strand
CCATTGTTTTCTGGACCAAGACACTCAGCTGTTCCAGGAGCCGCCATATTGGGAGAGCATATCTTGATTGTATCAGGATTGATAGTATCAGGAGAGAACATCTTGATTGTATCTTGATTATATCAAGATTGTATCAAGATTGACATCAAAATTTAAAGGGACAGTATAAACATAAAACCAAACAGCTACCACTTTTCTATCTGTTGTACTGTGGTGGATTGAGTTGCTGTGATTCTGAGGGCTCTGCCACCAGTATTTTGAATAATGAGCAGGGTCACTCATGGTGGACAGGTTTCAGATGAGCTTCCAGACAAAGACAGACTAGGAAGAAAGAGTGACAAACTACTTCCGAATCACTAGTCACTGAGAACTCTATGAATAGCAGAGAAACACTGTCAGATACAGGACCGGAAGGTAAAGGGCACTCAGAATGCTACTGAGGAAAAAAATGCCTCCTCAAGGTAGAGTTGACCATGGTGACGTGAATAGAGTTAAGCTCAGAGGAGAAAAGTGCACAGAACCTTCATTTGCTGATGTGCCACAAATCAAAATGAAGAGAAACATCTATAAACATCCATTGAAAATTGGAACACAGAATGTATGAAGTATGAATCTGGGAAAATTGGAA
>NW_006417860.1:0-574 GCF_000296735.1 Chrysochloris asiatica | reverse complement strand
ACCCCCAACGAGATGGATCGGCCAGGTGGCATCATTGATGGCATCAAGTGTGGCAGCGGTAGTGAGGTTGGCCCAGGATTGGACATTGTGTCATTCTGCTGTACATGGGGTCGCTATGAGTCGGTTCTGACTCGATGGCACCAGACAACAACAACATCGTATATGTTACATTGCCTTGGTTACAATCCCTTCAATGCATCATCAACCAGCTAAAAGGTTCAACCAGCTAAGTGGTACACCCTGCAACCCTGCCCCCTGGTCATCAGCACACAGCCTCTCTCCTTCTCTGGGTCTAGAGTTCCCAGTCACTCCATTTCTCCATGTCATTGTCACTGCTCTCTGAGTAGAGTCCCACACTCTGTTCTTCTCCCTTGATGGTCCCAGGGCCCTCCACTCCTGGACTGCAAAGTCAATCACTCCCCTCCTTTTGCTACAAATTGTCTACCTTTACATTTTCAACCCTCACAGTCAGTCCTGACAGTAATTATTCACTATTGTACCACATGAGTGCTATCTCCATCTCCTTTCATAAGTCCTGTCCAGACAGATTGGATACTACTCAGTGGAGATTCTA
>NW_006417859.1:3575-4617 GCF_000296735.1 Chrysochloris asiatica | reverse complement strand
CATGTATCTAGCCCTCTGCATATGGACATGTTGGATTCATTTGCCATGTAGCTAGTACTCTGTATATGGACATGTGGACTACTCTTCCAAGTAGCTAACTCTCAGGATATGGACATGTTGGACTCATCTGCCATGTAGCTAGTACTCTGTATATGCAAATGTTGCACTACTCGGCCATGTATCTAGCTCTCTGTATATGGACATTTTGGACTTATCTGCCATGTAGCCAGCTCTCTCTCTGTATGAACATGTTGAACTCATTTGCCTTGTTGCTAGTCCTCTATATATACACTTGTTAGACTCATCTACCATGTAGCTAACTCTCAGTATATGGACATGGTGGACTCATCTGGCATGTAGCTTGTACTCTGTATATGGACATGTTGGAGTACTCTGCCATGTAGCTAAAACTCTGTATGTGGAAATGTTGAAATACTGTGCCATGTACATAGCTCTCTGTATATGAACATATTGTGCTTCTCTGCCATGCATGTAACTCTCTGTATATGAACATGTTGGACTCATTAGCCATGTAGCTAACTCCAGGTATGTGGACATGCTGGATACACCTGCCATGTAGCTAATACTCTGTATATGGGCATGTTGGACTACACTGCCATGCAGCTAACTCTCAATATATGGACACCTTGGACTCATCTGCCATGTAGCTAGAATACCATATATCGAAATGTTGCACTATTCTGCCATATAGGTAGCTCTTCGTATATGGACATTTTGGACTTGTCTGCCTTGTAGACAGGTCTCTCTAAATGAACATGGTCACTCATCTGCCTTGTAGCTGCTTCTCTATATATACACATGATGGACTCATCTGTCTTGTAGCTAGCTCTCAGTATATAGACATGTTAGACTAATCTGCCATGTAGCTAGTACTCTATATATGGCAATGTTGCACTACTCTGCCATGTAGCTAGCTCTCTGTGCATAGATATGCTGGACTGATCTGTCATGTGGGTAGCTCTCTTTATATGAACATATTGTTCTTGTCTGCCATGTAGGTAGCTGTCAGTATATGGACATG
>NW_006417859.1:0-625 GCF_000296735.1 Chrysochloris asiatica | reverse complement strand
ATATGCTGGACTGATCTGCCATGTAGGTAACTCTCTGTATATGAACATATTGGACTTGTCTGCCATGTAGCTTGCTCTCTGTAAATGGACATGTTCGACTCATCTGCCATGTAGCTAATCTTTTATATATACACATGTTAGACTCATCTGCCATGTAGCTAACTCTCAGTATATGGATATGTTGGATACATGAGCCATGTAGCTAACTCTCAGTATATGGACACGTTGGACTCAACTTCCATGTAGATAGATCTCTGTATATGGAAATGATGCTCTACTCTGCCATGTAGCTAGCTGTCTGTATAGTGACATTTTCGACTAGTCTGCCATGTAACTAGCTCTCTGTGCTTGAATATGTTGGACTGATCTACCACGTAGGTAGCTCTCTCTATATGAACATATTGGACTTGTCTGCCATGTAGCTAGCTCTCTGTATATGAACATGTTGAACTCATCACAGACATGTAGCCAGCACTCCCTATATAAACATGTTGAAGACATATGCCTTGTAGCTAGTCCTCTACATATATACATGTTGGACTCATCTGCCATGTAGCTAACTCTCAGTATATGGACATGTCAGACTCATCTGCCATGTGGCTAGTACTATATACATGGACACGTT
>NW_006417858.1:1954-3745 GCF_000296735.1 Chrysochloris asiatica | reverse complement strand
ACACACACACACATAAGAAGACAAAACAGAATAAACAAACAAGCAACCGACAATGAAAAGATAATAAAGGAGAAAAAAGAAATAAAAACAGGCAGCAACCAGGAAAATAATAATATAATAACTAAAATGGGGAAATGGAGCAATATAAGAGGAAAAAAGGCAGGGTCTGAGCTGGGGGTGGACCAGTGTGGGATCTGGCCACACCTCTGGTCACCATGAGCGTGTAGGGGGAAAGAAGGAATTGCACCTTTCACGTCACCTGTGTGAATCTGTTCTGCCAGGCCACCTCTGTCACCAAAGCTGCTCACAAAAGGTCAAGATGGTTGTGCTGCTTCTGGCCAGCTGTTCACCAATCAATCTCCTCTTTGGTCTCTGCTCCGCTTCTGCTCCCAGCAAGCATGCAGTCCACTTCTCTGACCTTTCCTCTGAAGTTCAGGGTTCCAGGATTTCCACCTGTCTCTGTTTCATTTGGTCTTTTGTATCTTGTTGTAGAGGTTCTGTGTAGAGTGTCTGTCTAGTTTACCACCTTACTGGAAGTTCTCCTGAGGCTGTAAATCTTTATGAGAGGAGAAAGTTCCACCTTGTTCCTGAGAAGTGTCTAGTAGATTGGAACAGCCAACTTTTCAGTTAGCAGTCCAGTACTTATCCTACACCAGGGCTCTTGGTTGTTGTTGTTGTTAAGTGCCGACAAGTTGGTTCCAACCCATAGCAACCCTGTATAGGGTTTCCAGGAGATGCTGGTGAGCTTGAACCACCAACCTTGCAGTTCAAATGGCTTTGCTGTCTGGTGCATTAACCCACCGCACCACACCAGGGCTCCTGGTAGTCCAGTGCAATTGTTTGCACCACCTAGGGACCTTAGTTCATATCCTGTCCCCTCTAGAAGGCACTTTGACGTATTGAGTAGACCCAGGAGTTAGATATGCACTTATGAAGCCCCTGAAGCTGTCGTCTGAAGAGATTAAGGGTCCTGGGACATGATACTAATACCGGAAACAACCACAGGTCCACCGTAAGTAGCTAGGCAGCCCTAGAGGCCAACCTCAGCTCTCCAGCCCCTCACCTTTAAAATGAAGATTTAAAATTGATGGGCTCTGAGGCTTCTGATGGCACTCAAATTCTAGAGCTACATGTCTGAAAATGTCCATGCTAATCCACCCATGCATTAAACAAGCATTCTGAGAGTTCCCGTGCACATTATTCACATGTCTAAAGTGAGACCATGTACGCTATAATTTCATAGTCATTTCCTGGCAAGTGACAAGCCCCCCCACCCACCCAACCCTTCCTAGATGCTTCTCAGGAAATGGCCATCTTGGGTCAGCTGGTGACCCTGGGGTGACCTTCTCTTCTGTAGCCCTAGATGAGCTGCAGCTTTCTTCTTTTCTTTGCTCAGTCTTTTCTTTGCTCAGTCTTTATTTTTCTCCCAAATCCCCTTGTCACTCCACCTGCTGTTGGTGGTGGTGCCTCATGAAAGTGGGAAGGACCCAAATGTTCCCACAGGTGGGAAGGCATGAACCCGGTATCCTGTGGGAGATGGACACTGCCCTGACTGTCAGCACGTTTTGATTCTCAACACATGAGAACTTGTTTGCAGTTACTCCTGGTTGTTGTTAAGTGCTGTAGAGTTGATTCCGACCCATAGTGTCCCTGTACAGGATTTCCAAAGCTGTAAATATTTACAGGTGCAGAAAGTGTCCTCTTTCTCCCATGGAACAGCTGGTAGTTTCAAATTGCTGACCTTAAGGTTCATAGCCTGATTCATAACCACTACACTACCAGAGCTCCTTG
>NW_006417858.1:0-1751 GCF_000296735.1 Chrysochloris asiatica | reverse complement strand
ACTTAACAACAACAACAACACACTTAAGTGTCAGCGTGGAAGAGCCGGTTACAGAATGGAAGATATCTTTGTCTAGACAAGCTAATGATGAGTTTGAAAAGGAGTTCTGAGATCCTGTCTTCCTTCATGCACCAACATTAGCATCTGGCACATCTTTCATTTTGTTTTTCTGGTTTTCTTGTTTTTTACAAGTTGGCTGATCTGAACAGCATCTGGATAATATCGTAGGTGATTTCAAACCCCATCATGATTCAGTGCCTCACTATGAACAAGAAAACAAAAGTGGGGCAGACAATGCTGAGTTCAGCATGCCAATCAGTGTTAGGACAGTGATGCAGAGGGAAAAAACCCAAAAAGCCCCACTATTTTGTTCATACTTCCATATTCATTTTCCCTTTCTCATTTTGATCCAGATTTGTCCTAAGCATTGTTTCTTATCTTCTCTCTGGGTTTCATTTATTGGTGATTTCCTGGCAGCATCAAATGGTTCACAGCTGTAGCCAACAAACATAAGGAAATACTCATGGTCACTAGCCATTGTTGTTAAGTGCCGTTGGGTTGGTTCCAACTCAAAGCAACCTTGTATAGGGTTTCCAAGAAGTGACTGATGGGCTTGAACCACCGACCTTGTGGTTAGCAGTCCAGTGCTTATCCTGCAACACCACACAATTAGCCATTAGAGAGAAGCAAATCAAAACAGAAATGAGATGTCATCTCACCCTAACATTAATAGCAAAGTTTAAAAAACAAAAACAAATGCTGGTGAGGGTATGAAAATACGAGGACCCTCCTACATTGCTGGTGAGACAGTCAAATGGCGCAGCTCCTGTGGAAAATGGTATGGAGCTTCCTCAAAAAGTTGGAAATGGAAATACCATCTACCCAGGAATCTCTCTGTCCCTTCAACAGTGCTCCTGTCCTTCCAAAGAACCGGGAAAGCGTAACACACTTAACCCTGCTCAAAAGAGGTTAGAAAGAAAGAAGCTTAGGCAGAAAAAAGGTAGGTAGAATTTATTAAGAATAGACGTTGTTGTTGTTGTTGTTATGTGCCGTGGAGTCGGTTCCGACTCATAGCGACCCTACACAGGGTTTCCGAGGCTGTAAATCTTTACGGGAGTAGAACACCTCATCTTTCTCCCGCGGAACTGCTGGTAGTTTCGAACTGCTGACCTTGCGGCTCGCAGCCCGATTCCTAACCACTATGCTACCAGAGATGTTAGTACAGAGAAATAAGAACAGGCATCCATCTCGCAAAAGAACAGGACACAGAACCCTGAATACAATTCAGCTGTACCCTTGGTTCTATTGGTCCATATATAGTTTTCTTGTTTTTCATGTTTTAGCTTATTAAATTTATTTCCCCCTTGCAACACTTTGTTTCCTCACTTGTTGTTCTCATGACTTCCTTATTGCTGAAACTAGCTTGTTTTCCTGAGACAGGCTATATGCAGAGAGTGACCTATTTCCTTTTCCTGTGTGGCGCTGTAGGCTAATGTGTCAGACTGTAAAGTCATTTGACCTGCAAGGTTGGTGGTTCAAGCTCACCAGCTGCTCCTTGAAAATCCTATACAGGATCGCTATGGGTCAGAATCAAATCAGTGGCAAACAACAACAACAACTACCTAATACTTCAACTTGGAGTCCTGGTGTGAAGCTGTGGGTTAATGTGCTAGACTTCAATGTTGGTTTGAATTGCAAGGTCAGTGGTTCAAATTCACCAGCCGCTCCTTGTAAACCCTATGCAGGGTTGC
>NW_006417857.1:2565-3637 GCF_000296735.1 Chrysochloris asiatica | reverse complement strand
GAGGTCCCTGGGACCATCAAGGGAGAAGAGCGGAGAGCGGGACCCTACCCAGAGAATCAGTGATGCCTAAGATGGAAGCAGAGACGATGACGTGGAGAGATGGAGCTGTTGGGGACTTTAGACATAGAGAGGGAGAGGGGCTGTGTGCTGTTCACTGGGGGGCATGCTTGTAGTGTATACCCTTTGGTTGGTTGATGATGCATGGAGGGGACTGTAACCATAGCAACGAAATGATATACTATAGGATGAATGTAAAACGAATGTTCTCCCATGTAAACGATCACATAATTCACAATAAAACATTAAGGGAAAAAAAATAGCACATCTTAGAATTGGCAGTATCTTAAGATTCAACAAAAAATGGTATATTTAAATTTTCTCTAAGTATTGTTTTGCTTGCATGCCATAGATTTGACCATGTTTTTACTGTTTTTTCAAGTCTAAGTATTTTCTAATTTCCATTAGTTTGTTCTCAACTCACAAGTCATATTTTTGCTTTTTCTTTATTCCCAAACATGGACTGGAAGAGGAAAAAAATTATTGTTTTTCATTAATTTCCAATATTATTGCACTGTGGTCAAAAATCATGACTTATATCAATGTTATTTGTCACAGTTTTGTTTGTGTATAATTATGTGGTTAGTTTTTGTAAGTGGCCACTTGTTTGTATCATTTATGTACCTTCAGTATTTTTCTTTTAGTGGCCACCTTTTAATTTTTAATATGCATCAGACTTCAAGCTTGAAGTTAATCACTATCTCTACCTTCCTTCTAAATTTATATACCCCAAAAACCAAACCCACTGCCTTCTAGTCAATTCTGACTCATACTGACCCTAAAGAACTGCTCCAGAGTTTCCCAGGCTATAAATGCTAACCTGGAGGGTTGGTGGTCTGAACCATTGACTAACAGTTGAGTTCTTTAACCACTTCACTACCATAGCTCCTGAACTACACAGAGATCCTTATAACTCATAAATCTCTTCCCCTCCCAGCTTACTTTTATCATTATCTATCTTGGATCAACTATCAACACTCAAAGAAGCAGCAGTCAAAAAATCAAACGACATATT
>NW_006417857.1:0-500 GCF_000296735.1 Chrysochloris asiatica | reverse complement strand
AATTTTTATTCTCTTGATTCTTAAATCTCAGGAATAATGTCTTTTTGCCAATTCTGAAAAATTATAATAATCTCTTTAAATTTCATCTCTCATTTTTTTGTTAGATGTTGGATCTTCTTGATTTGTCCTTCATGTCTCATCTATTATTTTACCTCCAAGTTTATTCTCTCCTTTCACTTCTTATCACTGAGGTTTTTAACCTATGTATTTTATTATGGTTAGTTCTTTTTCAGATGTGCCTGTTTCATAATGCCAATTAATTCTTTGAGGTCTGTAGTCATAAAAAAAATGCTTATTAAAATTACCTTTCAGGCTGCCATTCTACTAGTCCAGTTCCTGGAGCTATATTCCGCCTACTTGTTATATGTGCTGAATCTCATTAGTGGCTGAAAACGGTTTCCTTAAGTGTGATCATTTTTAATTATAAGTTCACCTTTTTTGTTGTTATTAGGTGCCATCGAGTCGGTACCAACTCATAATGACCCCATGCACAACAGAAC
>NW_006417856.1:4441-4920 GCF_000296735.1 Chrysochloris asiatica | reverse complement strand
CAAAAAAGTTTTGACAAAGTGTCTAGCTAGGCAATTTTCATGGGGAAGAAACAGTCTCTTTAACAAATGGTGCTGGCAGAACTAGAAAGCAATATATAAAAGACTGAAACAAGACCTTTGCCTCACGTCCTATACAAAAATGAACTCAACATGGATTAAAGATCTAAATGTGAATCCCAAAATTATGAAGATCATCAACGAAAAAATAGGGACAAACGTGAGGGCACTAATTCGGGGCATATACAGATTAACACACATTTTGAAAAGTACATAAACAAAAATAGACAAAATAGGTGAGTGGGACATACTAAAAATTAAAAAGTTGTGTGCAGTAGAAGACTTCACCAAAAGAATAAAAAGGGAACTTGAATGGGAAAAAATCTTTTGCAACGACATATCAGATAAGGGACTAATTTCTAAAATATATAGGAAAATACTATACATCTACAAAAATAAGACAAATAACCCAATTAAGAAAT
>NW_006417856.1:0-628 GCF_000296735.1 Chrysochloris asiatica | reverse complement strand
TTCTCAGACCACAATGCTATCAAATTAGAAATCAACAATAGGAAGACCAAGGAAATCAATTCAAATACATGGAAACTGAATAACACCCTGCTGAAGAAATTAAACATGAATTCACAAAATTCCTAGAAACAAATGAGAACCAATACACAACATACCAAATCGTTGGGACACAGTGAAAGAAGTGTTGAGAAGACAATTTATTGCAATAAATGCACACATCCCAAAAGAAGAAAGAACCAAATAAACATGTTAACATAGCATCTCCAGAAATTACAAACAGATCAACAGAGGGAACCTACAGTCACCAAAAGAAAAGGAATAATAAAGATCAGAGCAGAAATTAATAAGATAGAAAAGAGAAAAATTATAGAAAGAATCAACAGGACAAGAAGCTGGTTCTTTGAAAGGATTAACAAAATTGACAAAACATTGGCAAACCTAACAAAAGAAAAGAGTTAGTAGACACAAACAACACGCATTAGAAACCACATGGACAATGTCAAAACGGAACCATAGGAAACCAAAAGATAATAACACAATACCATGAAGAGTAGTATTCCAACAAATTTGAAAGCTTAGAAGAAATGGATGCATTTTTAGAAAAATACGACCTACCTAAACTTACACA
>NW_006417855.1:4484-5036 GCF_000296735.1 Chrysochloris asiatica | reverse complement strand
CAGAATGTTTGGTAAGGGTTACAGAATGTTTGGATAGTGTTACATATAGAAGACTATAGGTAGGAAATAATGCTGGGTAAGAGTTACAGAATGTTCGGTAAGGGATACAGAATGTTCGGTAAGAGTCACAGAATGTGTAGTAAGAGTTACAGAATGTTTCGTAAGAGTTACAGAGTTGTTTGGTAAAGGATACAGAATGTTTGTAAGAGATAGAGAATGTTTGTTAAGAGGTACAGAATGTTTGGTAAGAGGTACAGAATGTTTGCTAAGGGATACAGAATGTTTGGTAAGAGTTACTGAATGTTGGGTAGGAGTTGCAGAATGTTTGGTAAGGACTACATATACAATAATTATATGTAGGTAATAATTTTTGGTAAGTATTACAGAATGTTTGGTAAGAGGTACAGAATGTTTGGTAAGGGGTACAGAATGTTTGGTAAGAGGTACAGAATGTTTCGTAAGGAATACAGAATGTGTGGTAAGAGTTACTGAATGGTGGGTAAGAGTTACAGAATGTTTGGTAAGGACTACATATACAATAATTATTTGTAT
>NW_006417855.1:0-484 GCF_000296735.1 Chrysochloris asiatica | reverse complement strand
GAGTTACAGAATGTTTGGTAAGGTTTACTGAATGTTTGCTAAGAGTTACAGAATGTTTGGTTAAGGTTATTAATAGAAGACTATATGTAGGAAATAATGTTTTGTTAAAGTTACAGAATGTTTGTTTGGTAAGGGTTACAGAATGTTTGGTAAGAGTTACAGAATGTTTGGTAAGGGATACATACTGTGTGGTAAGAGTTACACAATGTTTAGTAAGACTTACAGAATGTTTGCTAAGGGATACAGATTGTTTGGTAAGGGTTACAGAATGTTTGCTAAGGGATACAGATTGTTTGGTAATTGATCCTGAATGTTTGGTAAGAGGTACAGAATGTTTAGAAGAGGTACAGAATGTTTGGTAAGAGTTTCAGAATGTTTGGTAAGGGTTACAGAATGTTTGCTAAGGGATACAGAATGTTTGGTAAGAGTTACAGAGTGTTTGGTAATGGTTACAGAATGTTTGGTAAGGTTTACAGAATGTTTG
>NW_006417854.1:2946-3945 GCF_000296735.1 Chrysochloris asiatica | reverse complement strand
AAAAAAGCTAAAGTGGATAGAGAGAAATACTGTTAACTGATGATACATGGAGGGGATTATAATCATTGTAATGAAACAAGGTGTATGATTTGTTGAATGTAAAACTGATGATATGCCCTGTAAAAGTTCACTCAATCCACAATAAAAACCTTAAATTAAAAAATAAAATAAATAAAAGATAATTTCCTGCCTTTCAATATGCGTGATTTTTCTTACTTTTTTATAATAATGGCTCTCTGCCAAATTTCTCCTTTTGTGACTGACTGATTTCTCTCAGCATAATGTCCTCAAGGTTTGCCTATGTTATGCGGTGGCTTGCTGCTTCCTTGTTATTCTTCAGGGTAGCTTAGTATTCCATTGTGTGTATGTGCCAAAGTTTGTTTATCCATTCTTCCATAGATGGGCACTTAGGCTGTCTCCATTGTTTTGCTCTTGTAAATAGTGCTGCTATGAACATTGGTGTGCATCTGTCTACTTGCATTATGGCTTGTATTCCTTGTGGATAAATACCAAGTAGAGGAATTGCTGGATCATAAGGTATCTTTACAACAACAACAACAACAAAGGTATCTTTATTTCCAACCTTCTGAGGAAGCGCCATGTTGTTTTCCATAGTGATTGGACCATTTTGCAATCCTACCAGCAATGTAGTAGGGTCCCAGTCTCTCCACATCCTCGCCAACACTTATTGTCCTCTACTTTTTTGATCTTTGCTATTATTGCTGGTGTGAGCTATCTCATTGCTGTTTTTATTTGCATCTCTCTAATCACTATGGGTCAGAACTGACCCAATGGCACTTAACAACAACAACAATGGCTACTGATCGTGAACATTTCTTCATATGTTTGTTGGCTGCCTGGATCTCCTCCTTGGTGAAGTGTCTATTCATGTCCTGTGCCCATTTTTAAATTGGGTTATTTGTCTTTTTCTTGTAGAGGTGTTGTAGGTTCCTATATATTTTTGAAATCAGTCCCTTGTCTAATGAGTTGTTGCAAAAG
>NW_006417854.1:0-726 GCF_000296735.1 Chrysochloris asiatica | reverse complement strand
ATGAAGTTGAATTTAGGAAAATTGGAAGATGTCAAAAATTAAATGGAACACATAAACAATGATATCCTAGGCACTAGTAAGCTGAAATGGACTGGTATTGGCCATTTTGAAATGGTTCATTATGCCAGGAGCAAAACCTGAAAAGGAATGGTGTTGTATTTATCATCCAAAAGAATATTTCACCTATCTTGAAATATAATGATGTCTGTGACAGGATAATATCATATCCAAATACTCCTACAAGTATGACCAGTTAATACCACTATTATTCTAATTTACACACCAACCATTAAAGCCAGTATGATGAAATTGCAGAATTCTACCAACTTCTTCAGTCTAAAATTGATCAAACACACAATCAAGGTGTGTTGATAATTACTGCTGAAATGTGAATGTGAACACTGGGAAAAATATCAATAGTTGAAAACTATGGCCTTGGTGAGAGAATCAATGCTGGAGATCACATGATAGAATTTTGCAAGACCAAACTTATTTATTGCAAATACCTTTTTCAAACAACATGAAAGGTGACTGTACACATGGTCCTCACCTGATGGAATACCAGGAATCAAAGTGACTACAACTGTGAGAAGAAACAATGAAGAAAATCAAAATCATCAGCCAAAACAAAGGCAGAGACTGACTGTGGAACAGACCACCAATTGCTCATATGCAAGTTCAGGTTGAAGCTAAAGAAAACTAAAACCAGTCCACGAGAGCCAAAAT
>NW_006417853.1:2892-3859 GCF_000296735.1 Chrysochloris asiatica | reverse complement strand
CAACTTTGTCGCACACCTTTCTTAATTTTAAAACATTCAGTGCCCGCTTTGTTCAGTTTGAAGGACTGACTTAATGTCTATGCTTAGATTCTGTATGAGCACAGCGAAGTGTTCTGCAATTCCCATTCTTCATGATTTTATGGTACTCATATGCAATTGCCTTTGCAGAGTCAATAAAACACTAGTAAATCTTTTTTGGGTATTTGTTTTTGCTTTCCGTCAAAATTCACCTGACCTCAGCAATGATGTACCACATTCCATGTTCTTTTCTGAATGCATCTTGAATTTCTGGCAGTCCTTGTCCATATACTGATGCAACCATTTGTTTAATTATCTTTGGAAACATTTTACATGATGTGATATATTTGTTTGCTAATTTCTACGTTTTGTTGGATCACCTTTTTTGGAATGTGCATGGATATAGTTCTCTTCAAGTTGGTTGGCCAATAGCTGTCTTTCATGTTCAGCAGTGGATCCATTTGTTTGAAACACTTCAGTTGGTATTCTGTCAGTTCTTAGCCTTGTTTTTTCCCCTGCCTTCAGTACAGTTTTAACTATATCCTTCAATATTATTAATTCTTGATTGTGTGCTACCTTCTGGAATAACTGAATGTGAGCCAGCTTTTTTTTTTGCTACAATAACTCTGTGTATTTCTTCCATCTTCTTTTGATGCTTCCTGTATCATTTAATATTTTGCCTATGTTACTGTCCTTTTTGGGTGCCATTGAGTCCGTTCAGTCTCATAGCAACCCTATGCACAGTAGAACAAAATGCTGCACTATCGTGGACCAACCTCACAATTGTTCTGTTTGAAGTCTTGGTTGTTGCACCGTGTCAGTCCATCTCATTATGCATTATCCTCTTTTTCTCCAACTCTCCACTTTAACAAGCATGATGTCCTTCTGTAGGAAATGGTCCTTCCTTACAACATGACCAAAGTACAAGAAATGATGTCTCATCATCCTT
>NW_006417853.1:0-526 GCF_000296735.1 Chrysochloris asiatica | reverse complement strand
GGATAAACCCATATAATCTGACCATTGCTCTGTTAAACATCTGCAAACTGCAGAATACTTTAGCCCTTAGCTAGTTTTTGCTTAATGTCTTAAATTGAATTCATTCTCATCTATGACTCTTTTCTGGCATGAAGTGGGTACTAATCATCAAAGTCTGGAATGTCATAACGGGAGTATCTCCAGTCACCTTTAGATGCATAATAGGCGATGGAAGGTGGTAGAACCCTGGCAGGAACACTAAGATGCCAATGATCAGGATAGAAATGACCCGATCTGCCCCACTTTGACATATGTAACCTGCCAGCAGTTTGGAGCCTATGATAAGAAAGGTGCCAACCAAAAACAGCATGGTGGCAGGTGCAATAGCCTTATAAGGGATCTTAGGAGGACTTTTCTTAAACTGAAGGTCAAGGTAGCCATCATCTGTGCTTGAGAGCCTAGAGTTCGCCACTTTACTACTAGGAATCCCAGTAGCCAAGTTGGCACTAGATGGCATCACAACACGTTTACCTGGCTATAGATGTGG
>NW_006417852.1:0-3797 GCF_000296735.1 Chrysochloris asiatica | reverse complement strand
TGTTCTAACTGTTGTCGCTGTAACTGCTGCTGTTCTAACTGTTGTCGCTGTAACTGCTGTTGTCACCATTGCTGTTGTGATCACAGCTGTTACTGCCATTACTGCTGCTCTCTGTCATAGCTGTGACTGCTCTGGTCATCACTACTGCTGCTATGACTGCTGTCCCTGTCGCTGGACAGTCTCTGCTCTCAGCCTCCCCCCATTGCTCACTCACCCCTTAGCCTTACGGCCCCTCCCCTGGGCCTGCATTCCCACCTCCACTCCTGACAGACCCTGGGAGCCTATGCAGCGAGGGTCAGCCCAGCACAGGGTCTGGACAGGGCACCGAGCTAGTCTGGTGTACTGTGAGGAAGCGGGAATGCTGGTCTCCTTGTCACCTTGGTCCCTTCACTGCACAATCACCTGAATCTGTGAGTCCGTGTCCTGAGATGCCCTGTCTGGCCTGGCAGCCTTTGGAACCACTTCCACACAGATCACTGATGGCTGGGTGGTTCTCAGAGCCAAGCTGAAGGGCCTAACCCACACCCCGCCATGCTGCCATGCGTGGCAGAAGCCACCTGCAGTGAGCACCGTCAATGTGGGACAAAGCCCCCTCCTAAGGGCCTGGACACCAGGTGCCAGCCCAGGAGCATGGGGAGAGCCTAGTGGCTGTGTAGGGTCAGCACTGGGGTGTGGGGTGAGACAGTAACATTGGGTGGAGCTGTGTCCTGAAACAACAGAGATCCACACACGGGGCCAGCGTCTGGACACAGAGCACAGAGGGAGCAAGCCCAAAGAAACTGCAGGCAGGTCACCATCAGAGCACAGGGAGGGGTGCGGGGCCGGGCCTGGTTTCAGCTTCAGCACGTTTCCTCTGTCCGGACATCAGAAGGTTCTAGAGTGACCAGCACACTGCAGAGGGGACAGCCACTACGACGACTGATTTCAGTCACGCACAAAAGGTCATTTGTTCATGAGATCATTAAAACCAATGGGCTTCCTACTCAGGTATGGAGAAGGGTGGGTCCTGGCCCTAAAGTCCAAAGGCTCTAATCCTCAGGTACGGAGAAGGGCTAAGACCACTGCAGTCAAGTCGAGCGGTACACAGGCTCACCAAAAGAACACCAGGAGAGCAAACCAATCTGTGTTGGACGAAGTGCCACCAGAGTGCTCCTTGGAAACCAGTATGGCCAGACTTCATCTCTCATACTTCAGACATGTATCAGGAGGGACTAGTCCCTGGAGAAGGACATCCTGTGTGGTACAATGGAGGGTCAGCAAAAAAGAGGAAGACCCCCAAGGAGATGACTGGCACAGTGGCAGCAGTGATGGACTCAGCCATAGCAGTGATTGTGAGGTTGGCTCAGGACCAGGCAGGGTTTCCTTCTGTTGTGCCCAGGATCGCTGTGAGTCGGTACTGACTCGATGGCACCTAACAACAACAACCCAGGATCACACACCATCTCACTCACACATACACACACAGCATCACACCCATTCTCCCTGACACTGGATGACCCCTGCCCACAGGCTCTCCAGTACCCAGGCTGGAGTGAGACGAGAGTCATGTGACACTCCCACACACCCTGCTGGTGTTGAGAAAAGGATGGAGGCGGAAAACAATATTAAGTCCAGTGGCTACTGAGTCAACTCCGGCTCACGGTGCCCCGGCTCTGTGTCCAACGAGAACTGTGCCCACAAGGTCTCAGGAGCCAACCACCAGCCGTTTCTTCCAAGGTACCGCTGGGTGGACTCAAACCTCCAACCTTCCGGTCAGCCACTGAGTTGTACTGAGCATGTGTGCCACCCACGGCTCCGCAGACTCTCTATGCATGACGACACACTTGCGCCTGATTTTGTAGAGAATGCTTCCCAGACAGCAGAGCGATGGCAGAGGCTCTGCTGAACGGGGTGGAAGGGCAATGTCACTGTCATTGCATAAAGCCTCAGGGAGCATGTGAATTGTTAGCACTGTACAATGTAGCTTTTAGATTTAAAAAGACAGTACTATCACCTCCCAAAGTTGATGCGGCAAGCCCGAGAGCGAACAGGCTTAGCGAACAAACAAATTCTGTGAATTTCCTTTAAGTCACACATTTGGAGTTCTGTTAAATAGGCCTAGATTTTGATCAAGCATATAAATTACATGTTGATTTAGACAGATACACAATTTTAATAACAATTTTAAGTAACGATCATTTTGAAAACATTATACAGACATTAAAAATGATGGTTATGAAGATTGGAGCAACATGGGAAAGGCTTTGATATAATATTAACTGTAAAAAATGAAAAACAAATCGCATCTAGACTCTCACAGCCTTATGAGGAAGGGGAGGGGGAGGGGGAGGAGGGTGCACGGGAGGACATGTGATCATGAGACAGCATTAAGGGTCCACCCGTCGCTCACAGTATCATCCTGTGTGTCTGTGACGCTGGGAGCTATGCCACCCACATTTCAAACCCCAGCAGGGTGGCCCATGGTGCACAAACAAAGAAGGCCTGTTGATTTCCCACTGCAGATTAGCCAATGAAAGCCTGTACAGGCCAATAATGTGTGGGCAGATGAGCCCAGAGCCCACCTCCTTCTGCACGACACTGACACCCCCACCATGCCCTCCAAGATGTCGAGAGTCGAGGAGGTGGGGTGACCTGCACTGTATCTTCTATAATGTGGCTATTCTTACTTCTAGAACAGACACCAAATACCTAGGTCACAGTTTGGTTAAAACAGATGCCCTACACTGACCTGGCCACCGGGGGCTAGAGCTGAGAGTGAAGGGGTCAGCTAGGCTGAAGTGCAGGGAGGTATGTAAGAACTCCCAAACTTGCAGCTAGGACCCATTTAACCTAACTTGGATAGCTAGCTGACCAGAAGTCAACCAGATAAAGATAAAGAAGTCTGAGACAGGGAACCAGTGTCAAGTGCTCCAATTGGATGAACTGGACCTTTGCTTATGGCTGCAGTTGCTCAAAATTCCAACCAGAATGGAGGACTCTTCATATTAAGGATCACACTTGTTTCCTCAGTGCACTGGGCTGATAGGGATGGACAGCTTAGACACTATCAACAATGGGGGGCGATAAAGGCATGAAGTGGCTGGCTTATAAGCTTTCATGATGTGCTTAGTTTGGGAACAAGGGTAGTAGTAAGGTGAAATTCCCACTGAATCGTCTGCCTCTTTTCCAGATGGATCGGGTGAAGGGATGGGGGATAATGCTGACAGCATTTGACGAGTCAGTTGTGAGTCGTTAATGGCAGGATTCATTGCGATTGTCACAACTGTAACTGTAAAAGATGTGTAAAAGCAGGGAGTAGTTAATCTTTCATTTCAGGAACAGAGGATCCCAGGACCAAGAAGGAAAAGCATGAGTGGAGCGTGAGATCCTACCTAGGAAAATGGCGGTAGCAGAGACGGTGGCAGAGGCGATGGCATGGAGAGATGGAGCCACTTCGGACCTAGACCCATGGACTGAGAAAGGCTATGTGTCTGCAACCAGGAGTCTGGCTTACAAAATGGGCCCTTTGGACATTTAAATGAATATATTTTTTTTGTTTTATAAGTGTATATCGAATATTTTTGCTTTGTTGATGTGTGAAAAATAAACTTTAAAAGGGAAATCACAGACAAAAAAAAACACACACATCCAGATACCCCCTTTTCTTATACTGTCTTATCCTACCTAAGAAGAGCTGCTGGTGTTGTTCAGGTACACCTTGAGCCACTGACAAGAGAGCAAAACACTGCCCAGTCCTCCTCCCTCCTCACAATGACTGAGCCCCTCACCACTGCCCGGTCCTGCTCCCTCCTACAACT
>NW_006417851.1:2459-3449 GCF_000296735.1 Chrysochloris asiatica | reverse complement strand
AGTCCAACATGTCCATATACAGAGAGCTAACTACATGGCAGATCAGTCCATCATATCCATGCACAGAGAGGTAGCTACATGGCAGATAAGTCCAAAATGTCCATATACAGAGAGCTAGCTACATGGTAGATGAGTCCACTGTGTTCATATACTGAGAGCTAGCTATATGTCATAGTAAATTCCAACATGTCCATATACAGAGTACTAGTTACAAGGCAGAAGAGTTCAACATGTGCATATATTGAGATTTAGATACATGGCAGATGAGTCCAGCATGTGTGTATATAGAGGACTAGCTTCAAACAGATGATTCCAAAATGTACATACAGAGAGAGCTGGCTACATGGCTGATGAGTCCAACATGTCCATATACAGAGAGCTAGCTACATGTCAGAATAGTTAAACATTTCCATATACAGAGTTCTTGCTACATGGCAGATGAGTCCAACGTGTCCATATACTCAGAGTTAGATATATTCTAGAGAAGTCCAACATGTCCATAGACAGAGTACTAGCTACATGGCAGATGAGTCCAACATGTCCATATACTGAGAGATAGCTACATGGCCAATATATCCAGCATTTCTATATAGAGAGGGCTAGCTAAAAGGTTGATGAGTCCAACATGTTCATACAGAGAGAGCTGGACACATGGCTGATGAATCCAACTTGTCCATATACAGAGAGCTTGATACATGGCAAACAAGTCCAAGATGTTCTTATACAGATAACAACCGACATAGCTGATGAGTCCAACATATCCATTCACAGAAAGCTAGCTACATTGCAGACGAATCCAAAATAGCCATATACAGAGAGTTAGATACATGGTAGAATAGTTCAACATTTCCATATACACAGTTCAACATACATGGCAGATGAGTCCAATGTGTCCATATACTGAGAGCCACCTACCAGGCTGAGTAATCAAACATGTCCATATCCAGAGAGCTAGATACATGGCAGACAAGTTCAATATGTTCATATACA
>NW_006417851.1:0-1344 GCF_000296735.1 Chrysochloris asiatica | reverse complement strand
AGTTCTAGTTACATGGCAGATGAGTCCAACATGTTCATATACAGAGAGCTGCCTACATGGCTGATGAGTCCAACAAATCCATATACTGGGACCTAGCTACATGGCAGACAAGTCCAATATGTTCACATAGAGATGGCTACCTACATGGCAGATCAGTCCAACATATCCATGCACAGAGAGCAGACAAGTCCAAAATGTCCATATACAGGGAGTTAGCTACATGGCAGAGTAGTACAACATTTCCATATATAGAGTCCTAGCTACATGGCAGTTGAGTCCAACGTGTCCATACACTGTCAGCTAGCTAAATGACAAATACTCAAACATGTCCATGTCAGCAAGCTACATGGTAGATGAATCCAATGTGTCCATATACTGAGAGTCAGCTACATGGTAGATGAATCCAACAAGTGTATATATAGAGGACTAGCTACAAGGCAGATGACTCCAACATGTTCATATAGAGAGAGCTGGCCACATGGCTGATAAGTTGAACATGTCCGTATGCAGAGAGCTAGCAATGTGGAAGAGATGTTCAATATGTTCATATACAGAGAGCTCCCTACATGGCAGATCAGTCCAACATATCCAAGCACTGAGAGCTAGCTACGTGGCAGATGAGTCAAAAATGTCCATATACAGAGAGCTAGTTAAATGCAGAATAGTGCAACATTTCCATATACAGATTTCTAGCTACATAGCTAAGAGCTAGCTACATGGCAGAGTAGTCCAACATGTGCATATACAGAGTACTAGCTACATGGCAGATGAGTCCAACATGTCCATATACTGAGAGCAGGCTACATGCCAGATGAGTTCAACATGTGTCTATTTAGAGTGCTAGTGACAAGGCAGATGAGTCCCACATGTTCATACTGAGAGACCTGTCTACATGGCTGATGATTCTAACATGTCCATGTACAGAGAACCAGCTATATGGCAGAGAAGTCTATTATGTTCATATACAGAGAGTTTCCTACATGGCAGATTAGTCCAACATATCCATGCACAGAGAAATAACTACAAGGAAGATGAGTATAAAATGTCCATATAGAGAGCTAGCTACCTGGCAGAGTAGCGCAACATTTCCATATACAGAGTTCTAGCTTCATGGCAGATGAGTCCAACATGTCCATACACTGAGAGATAGCAAAATGGCACATGAGTCCAACATGTGTGTATTCAGCAGGCTAACTACAAGTCAGATGAGTCCAACATGTTCATTCACAGAGAGCTGGCAACATTGCTGATGAGTCCAACATTTCCACATACTGAGAACGAGCTACATGGTAGACAAGTCCAATATGTTCATATACAGGAAGCTATCTACTTGGCTGATCAGTC
>NW_006417850.1:2876-3507 GCF_000296735.1 Chrysochloris asiatica | reverse complement strand
GTGTGTATTTTGGTATTTTTATGTTTTCTGATTGCCTCCAGGTAGATGTGATCCAGAGATGGGCTTCTCTTTTCACTCTTCTTCCTGAGAAATTTTAAGATGCCACTGTTGGTCATTGTGATGTAACGCAAGATTTAATTTTCGGCCTATTTCCTTTTTAGTATGCCTGTCCCATTCCACAATCCTCATTAAGGCCTTTTTCATAGTGATAAACAGTTCAGGGCCATCTGTGGCTGTTTTGCACTGCCATTTTTTTTTTTTTTTTCTATTCAACATATATTTATTGAAAGACACTGTTCTAGTTGCTGGAGTGAATGAAGCAGGTAAAATCACTACCTTCACTGATCTTGGAAGGCAAACAGGGGCTATTGTATACACACTTCATCCTTTTTTTAAACTGTTTTATTGTGAATTATGGGATCATTTCCATGGGAGAACATTAGCTTTACATTCATCCTATCTTATATCATTTCATTACCATGGTTACAATCACCTCCATGCATCATCAAACAACCAAAGGGTATACCCTACAAGCCTGCCCCCTGGTCATCAGGACACAGCCCCTCTCCCTCTCTGTGTCTAAAGTCCACAACTGCTGCATCTCTCCACGTCATCGTCTCTGTCTCTATCT
>NW_006417850.1:0-706 GCF_000296735.1 Chrysochloris asiatica | reverse complement strand
GCAGAAGACGGACTTACAAGCTTGCTATGGTGATATTTCTAGCAATTCCTATCTCTCCCCCTCAAGTGTCTATTTTATAGTGGTATGCAATGGAAACCAAGATTCAAAAGACAGCCAAGCATTGCAACATTATTTTGCCCATTCCAACCATGTCTTAATCCCTGTATCCCAGAGCCCTGTTGTTCCAAGGTTGTGCATCCATCATTATTTACCTCTGTCCCACTTAGCCCATGCAAACCTGCCTAATTGTTCTCCCATAGTTTGTTTTTCCATTCCCTTCCCCCTTCTTCTGTATTGTCCTCCTCCCTAGCACCCAAACTATCCTGTGTCTATTCCCTATCCTGTGCTCCATCCTCCACTTCTTCCCCTCACTCCTGGCATTTGGTTTTAAGTGGAAACTGTCACTTTAAATTTCAAGGAGCTCGGTGTGCATGCATAGCAGAACCCTCTGAGGGTGGAGGTGGGGTATCCACTTGCTCAGGCACCCCCTGTAGTCACCTGAATGGAGGTGTGCAGACAGTGAGAGACAAATGACAGATATAAGAAAAAAAAAAGAGTGTTCGCACCTTTATCTCTGCAGTTCTGTTAAGCATTTGTGGCTGCTCTGAGCCTTCCATCACTTGGTCTCACCCAAGATGGTGGCTCCAGGAGCAGCTGAGCATCTTGGGTTAGAAAGCAATGGATTTCTTGCTTCTGCTACAAATTC
>NW_006417849.1:0-3797 GCF_000296735.1 Chrysochloris asiatica | reverse complement strand
AGTTGTAGGAGGGAGCAGGACCGGGCAGTGGTGAGGGGCTCAGTCATTGTGAGGAGGGAGGAGGACTGGGCAGTGTTTTGCTCTCTTGTCAGTGGCTCAAGGTGTACCTGAACAACACCAGCAGCTCTTCTTAGGTAGGATAAGACAGTATAAGAAAAGGGGGTATCTGGATGTGTGTGTTTTTTTTTGTCTGTGATTTCCCTTTTAAAGTTTATTTTTCACACATCAACAAAGCAAAAATATTCGATATACACTTATAAAACAAAAAAAATATATTCATTTAAATGTCCAAAGGGCCCATTTTGTAAGCCAGACTCCTGGTTGCAGACACATAGCCTTTCTCAGTCCATGGGTCTAGGTCCGAAGTGGCTCCATCTCTCCATGCCATCGCCTCTGCCACCGTCTCTGCTACCGCCATTTTCCTAGGTAGGATCTCTCGCTCCACTCATGCTTTTCCTTCTTGGTCCTGGGATCCTCTGTTCCTGAAATGAAAGATTAACTACTCCCTGCTTTTACACATCTTTTACAGTTACAGTTGTGACAATCGCAATGAATCCTGCCATTAACGACTCACAACTGACTCGTCAAATGCTGTCAGCATTATCCCCCATCCCTTCACCCGATCCATCTGGAAAAGAGGCAGACGATTCAGTGGGAATTTCACCTTACTACTACCCTTGTTCCCAAACTAAGCACATCATGAAAGCTTATAAGCCAGCCACTTCATGCCTTTATCGCCCCCCATTGTTGATAGTGTCTAAGCTGTCCATCCCTATCAGCCCAGTGCACTGAGGAAACAAGTGTGATCCTTAATATGAAGAGTCCTCCATTCTGGTTGGAATTTTGAGCAACTGCAGCCATAAGCAAAGGTCCAGTTCATCCAATTGGAGCACTTGACACTGGTTCCCTGTCTCAGACTTCTTTATCTTTATCTGGTTGACTTCTGGTCAGCTAGCTATCCAAGTTAGGTTAAATGGGTCCTAGCTGCAAGTTTGGGAGTTCTTACATACCTCCCTGCACTTCAGCCTAGCTGACCCCTTCACTCTCAGCTCTAGCCCCCGGTGGCCAGGTCAGTGTAGGGCATCTGTTTTAACCAAACTGTGACCTAGGTATTTGGTGTCTGTTCTAGAAGTAAGAATAGCCACATTATAGAAGATACAGTGCAGGTCACCCCACCTCCTCGACTCTCGACATCTTGGAGGGCATGGTGGGGGTGTCAGTGTCGTGCAGAAGGAGGTGGGCTCTGGGCTCATCTGCCCACACATTATTGGCCTGTACAGGCTTTCATTGGCTAATCTGCAGTGGGAAATCAACAGGCCTTCTTTGTTTGTGCACCATGGGCCACCCTGCTGGGGTTTGAAATGTGGGTGGCATAGCTCCCAGCGTCACAGACACACAGGATGATACTGTGAGCGACGGGTGGACCCTTAATGCTGTCTCATGATCACATGTCCTCCCGTGCACCCTCCTCCCCCTCCCCCTCCCCTTCCTCATAAGGCTGTGAGAGTCTAGATGCGATTTGTTTTTCATTTTTTACAGTTAATATTATATCAAAGCCTTTCCCATGTTGCTCCAATCTTCATAACCATCATTTTTAATGTCTGTATAATGTTTTCAAAATGATCGTTACTTAAAATTGTTATTAAAATTGTGTATCTGTCTAAATCAACATGTAATTTATATGCTTGATCAAAATCTAGGCCTATTTAACAGAACTCCAAATGTGTGACTTAAAGGAAATTCACAGAATTTGTTTGTTCGCTAAGCCTGTTCGCTCTCGGGCTTGCCGCATCAACTTTGGGAGGTGATAGTACTGTCTTTTTAAATCTAAAAGCTACATTGTACAGTGCTAACAATTCACATGCTCCCTGAGGCTTTATGCAATGACAGTGACATTGCCCTTCCACCCCGTTCAGCAGAGCCTCTGCCATCGCTCTGCTGTCTGGGAAGCATTCTCTACAAAATCAGGCGCAAGTGTGTCGTCATGCATAGAGAGTCTGCGGAGCCGTGGGTGGCACACATGCTCAGTACAACTCAGTGGCTGACCGGAAGGTTGGAGGTTTGAGTCCACCCAGCGGTACCTTGGAAGAAACGGCTGGTGGTTGGCTCCTGAGACCTTGTGGGCACAGTTCTCGTTGGACACAGAGCCGGGGCACCGTGAGCCGGAGTTGACTCAGTAGCCACTGGACTTAATATTGTTTTCCGCCTCCATCCTTTTCTCAACACCAGCAGGGTGTGTGGGAGTGTCACATGACTCTCGTCTCACTCCAGCCTGGGTACTGGAGAGCCTGTGGGCAGGGGTCATCCAGTGTCAGGGAGAATGGGTGTGATGCTGTGTGTGTATGTGTGAGTGAGATGGTGTGTGATCCTGGGTTGTTGTTGTTAGGTGCCATCGAGTCAGTACCGACTCACAGCGATCCTGGGCACAACAGAAGGAAACCCTGCCTGGTCCTGAGCCAACCTCACAATCACTGCTATGGCTGAGTCCATCACTGCTGCCACTGTGCCAGTCATCTCCTTGGGGGTCTTCCTCTTTTTTGCTGACCCTCCATTGTACCACACAGGATGTCCTTCTCCAGGGACTAGTCCCTCCTGATACATGTCTGAAGTATGAGAGATGAAGTCTGGCCATACTGGTTTCCAAGGAGCACTCTGGTGGCACTTCGTCCAACACAGATTGGTTTGCTCTCCTGGTGTTCTTTTGGTGAGCCTGTGTACCGCTCGACTTGACTGCAGTGGTCTTAGCCCTTCTCCGTACCTGAGGATTAGAGCCTTTGGACTTTAGGGCCAGGACCCACCCTTCTCCATACCTGAGTAGGAAGCCCATTGGTTTTAATGATCTCATGAACAAATGACCTTTTGTGCGTGACTGAAATCAGTCGTCGTAGTGGCTGTCCCCTCTGCAGTGTGCTGGTCACTCTAGAACCTTCTGATGTCCGGACAGAGGAAACGTGCTGAAGCTGAAACCAGGCCCGGCCCCGCACCCCTCCCTGTGCTCTGATGGTGACCTGCCTGCAGTTTCTTTGGGCTTGCTCCCTCTGTGCTCTGTGTCCAGACGCTGGCCCCGTGTGTGGATCTCTGTTGTTTCAGGACACAGCTCCACCCAATGTTACTGTCTCACCCCACACCCCAGTGCTGACCCTACACAGCCACTAGGCTCTCCCCATGCTCCTGGGCTGGCACCTGGTGTCCAGGCCCTTAGGAGGGGGCTTTGTCCCACATTGACGGTGCTCACTGCAGGTGGCTTCTGCCACGCATGGCAGCATGGCGGGGTGTGGGTTAGGCCCTTCAGCTTGGCTCTGAGAACCACCCAGCCATCAGTGATCTGTGTGGAAGTGGTTCCAAAGGCTGCCAGGCCAGACAGGGCATCTCAGGACACGGACTCACAGATTCAGGTGATTGTGCAGTGAAGGGACCAAGGTGACAAGGAGACCAGCATTCCCGCTTCCTCACAGTACACCAGACTAGCTCGGTGCCCTGTCCAGACCCTGTGCTGGGCTGACCCTCGCTGCATAGGCTCCCAGGGTCTGTCAGGAGTGGAGGTGGGAATGCAGGCCCAGGGGAGGGGCCGTAAGGCTAAGGGGTGAGTGAGCAATGGGGGGAGGCTGAGAGCAGAGACTGTCCAGCGACAGGGACAGCAGTCATAGCAGCAGTAGTGATGACCAGAGCAGTCACAGCTATGACAGAGAGCAGCAGTAATGGCAGTAACAGCTGTGATCACAACAGCAATGGTGACAACAGCAGTTACAGCGACAACAGTTAGAACAGCAGCAGTTACAGCGACAACAGTTAGAACA
>NW_006417848.1:3155-3793 GCF_000296735.1 Chrysochloris asiatica | reverse complement strand
ATTTCAGATTGAAGAAGTTGGTAGAATTCTTCTATTTCATCCTCACTGGCTTTAGTGGTTGGTGCATAAATTTGAATAATAGTGGTATTAAGTGATCTTCCCTGTAGGCGCATGGATATTATCCTATCACAGACAGCGTTGTACCTCCTGACTGACTGATCTGGATATGTTCTTTTTGACAATGAATGCAACACCATTCCTCTTCAATTTGGCATTCCTGGCATAGTAAACCATGTGGTTGTCAGATACAAAATGATCAATACCAGTCCATTTCAGCTCACTAATGACTAAGATATCGATGTTTATGCGTTCCATTTGATTTTTTACAATTTCCAGTTTTCCCAGATTCATGCTTCGTACATTCCATGTTGTGATTTTCAGTGGATGTTTACAGCTGTTACTCTTCATTTTGAGTTGTGCCCCATCAGCAGATGAAGGTCTCGTGGGCTATTCTCCCACAGGCTTTACTCCATTTGCGTCATCACTGTCAATTCTACTTTGAGGAGGCAGCTTTTCCCCAGTTGCATTTTAAGTGCCTTCCAAGCTGAGGGACTCATTTTATGGCACTATATGACAGTGTTTCTCTCTGCTATTCATAAGGTTTCCAGTGACTAAATATTCAGAAGTAGTTTGTCACT
>NW_006417848.1:0-1506 GCF_000296735.1 Chrysochloris asiatica | reverse complement strand
TTTCAGAAAAAGAATCTTCTAACTTAGAGGGTATTTAAAATTTAATTACGCCCTTGTTAAAGGATCAATTGAAATGAGAACTTGTCGTATAGTTTATAACTTCACATTTTCTGAGTGTTTGTGTTTGTTAGTTCATGTACATTTTGAAAACATGTGTCTGATAAGCTAGGGTTCCTCTTATTTCTAAAATCCATACCAAACCAAAGCCATTGCCATCGAGGTAGTTCCAACTCAGTGCGACCCTGTAGAACGGAGTAGGACTAACTGCTCCTTAGGGTTTCCAAGACTGTCAATCATCACAGGAGCAGCTAGATTCTTCTCTCTCCTGTGGATCAGCTGGTGGGTTTGAACCGCCACCCTTGTGGTTAAGCAGCCCAATGCATAACCCACCACACCACCAAGGCCTCTTCTTATTTATAAAAGATTCATTATACAATAAAATAAAAAGAAAGTATATGTGTGTGCGTTTTGATTTCGTCATGCTGGTTGTTTTGCTTGGTTACTTGTTAAACTTCATTTTGAAGTAATTTCAAACATACAGAAATCGTGGAAGAACAATACCAAGAATTCTTACATACTCTCAACCCAAATTCACAAGTTTTTATCATTTTTCCACATTTGCCTTATATTTGTTGTTGTTAAGTACTGTTGAGTCAATTCTGACCCATAGTGACCCTGTATAGGGTTTCCAAGGAGCGGCTGGTGAGCTTGAAATACCAATCTTGCATGTTAAATGACTTTGCAGTCTGATGCATTAGCCCACAGCGCCACACCAGGATTCCTTGCCTTATGTATGTATATATATTTGCCTATGGATTACAGCTCAACATAAAGAAAATGAAAATCCTCATCACTGGGACAATAAACAACATCATGATAAATGGAGAAAAGATTACAGTTATCAAATATTGCACTCTGCTTGGATCCACAATCAATGCTCATGGAAACAGTAGTCAAGAAATCAAATGATTTATTGCATTGGGCAAATATGTACAAACTCTCTTTAAAGTGTTAGAGAGCAAAAACGGCAGCTTGAGGATTAAGGTGTGCCTGACCAAATCCATGGTATTTTTAATCACCTCCTATGCATGTGAAAGTTGGGCAATGAATAAGGAAGAACATGGACAAATCAATGCATTTGATCTATAATGCTGGCAAAGAATATTAAAAGTACCACGTATAGGGTACTTATGGACTGCCAGAAGAACAAACAAATCTGCCATGGAAGTATAGTCAGAATTCTCCTCATGAGTGAAGCGTCCAGCTGGTCTGAAGTGGGGGGAGGTGCGCAAGAACACCCAAACTTGCAGACAGTACCCATTTGACCTAGCTTAGATGGCTTTGTGATCAGAATTCCACTAGAGAAAGATAAAGGAATTTGATACAGGAAGCAAGTGTAAATTACTACAATTCAATGAACTTAGTCTTTACTTATGGATGTAGTGTAGCTCAAAATACCAACTGAGAGGGAAGGAGTCTTCACATCAAGGATGAAGCCTATCCCCT
>NW_006417847.1:1797-2778 GCF_000296735.1 Chrysochloris asiatica | reverse complement strand
CAAAAAGAACATATCCAGATCAGTCACGAGGTACAACGCTGTCTGTGATAGGATAATATCCATGTGCCTACAGGGAAGCCCAGTTAATACCACAATTATTCAAATCTACGCACTAACCGCTAAAGCCAGTGAGGATGAAATGGAAGAATTCTACTAACTTCTTCAATCTGAAATTGATCAAACATGCAATCAAGATGTATTGATCATGGCAACTAGATTAGACAATACAACATATTATAAATGGAATGTGCAAAGACTGGGAATTAGAAAACCAGAAGGGAAGAATATGTTCAGCATTCTTCAAGCTGAAAGAACCGAAGAAAAATTTCAGTCCTCCGTTTGTAATATTTAAGGATCCTAAGGAGCTCTGGTTGTATATCCATTGAGTTGGGCTGCTAATCTCAAGGTCAACAGTTCAAAACTACTAGCTGTTCTGTGGGAGAAAGATGAGGCTTTCTGCTCCCATAAAGATTTACAGCTTTGGAAACTCTATACAGGGTCTCTATGAGTAGGAACTAACTCCATGGCACATAATCAACCAACTAATGACTGGGCAAAATATTTAGTGATGCAGGAAGCATGAAAAGAAGATTGAAAGAATTCATGGAATCACTGTACCAAAATGACCATATGAAATCTTGGCAAGGATGTAGAGAAACTAGAATCTTCATACAGTGCTGGGAATATAAAATGGGACCAACACTTTGAAAAACAATTTGGCAATTTCCAAAAAAATGAATCATATATTTATAATATGATTCAGTCATTCCACTTTGGTATTTATCCAAGAAGAAAAGAAAAGAAAACTATGTACATACAAGTGATTGTTCAAAAATGATCATAGGATCTTTATTTGTTATTCTGAAAAATTAAAGTAACTCAAATATCAATAAATAGTTTCCAGCATCACAGTAATATGCAAGTCACCACTGTACAACAAACTGACAGGCAAATGGTATGTAAAATGGAGTCCTGGTCATA
>NW_006417847.1:0-517 GCF_000296735.1 Chrysochloris asiatica | reverse complement strand
AGAGCCAATGATACTGAAGGAGGAAGTCCAAAGTGCATTGAAGGAATTGGCAAAGAACAAGACACCAGGAATTGAAGGAATAAAAATTGAAATCTTTCAAGAAAGTGAGGCGGCACAGGAGACACTGACTCATCTATGCCAAGAAATTTGGAAGACAACAATGTGGCCGACTGATTGGAAGAGATCCGTATTTGTGCCCATGCCTAAGAGAGGTGACCCAACGGAATGCAGAAATCATTGGACTATCTCTTTGATATCCTAGGAGAGCAAAATTTTACTGAAAGTTATACAGAAACAGCTACAAGCATACATTGAAAGAGAATTCCCAGAGGTTCAAGCCAGACTCAGAATAGGCCGTTGAATGAGGGATATCGTTGCCGATGTCTGATGGATCTTGGCTGAAATCAGAGAATATCAGAAAGATGTTTACCTGTGCTTTATTGACAACGAAAAGGCTTTTGATTGTATGCATCATGACAAGCTATGGACAACATTGTGAAGTATGCATATTCCGGAA
>NW_006417846.1:3088-3601 GCF_000296735.1 Chrysochloris asiatica | reverse complement strand
TGGCTACGTCACTGACTCTGGGCCCAAGAGTCCCTAGGTCTTGGCACACTGCTGGCAAACCAGTTCTCCGCCTGGGTTCACAGCAGTCTATTGAACCTTGTAGGGCTTAGCTTGCAGCTTCATTGCTGGTTTTCCCTCACTTCCCTTTATTGGTGACAAATGTGTTCACCAATCAGAGCGCATGTTTGCTCGTCTATTACCATTGAGATTTAGTCTTGAAAAGGAGTTTGCCTTAAGGGGAACCGACCACTTGCCTTGATGTCTCCTGGGTGAGCTACTTGCTTGTTCTTGTAGTAATCAGTCAGACAACCATTATTATTTTGTATTTTCCCTGTCAGTGTTTCTTTCAAGAAGTATCTTCTGTTCTTCTATCTGCTCCAGGTTGGTCTGCTTGTCTTTTTAAGTGGAAATTTCCCAACTCAGAAGATTCTGGATGGGGTTCAGGATTCCACCTATGGTCTTATGTAATGCAGAGGCTCTGTAGGAAGCCTCCTTCACTGGGCACATTGTAGC
>NW_006417846.1:0-718 GCF_000296735.1 Chrysochloris asiatica | reverse complement strand
ACTGAAACTTGCTCTCCAGTACAGAGATGCTAAAGCAAATGAAATATATGAGGAGGTACAAGAGCTGAACAGAAACTTTCAAAGATCAGCTTGAAAAGTTAAAGCCAAATATTACAACAAAATGTGCAAAGATCTGGAATCAGAAAACCAAAATGGAAGAACACTCTCAGCATTTCTCAAGTTGGGGGAACTGAAGAGAAAATTCAAGCCTCGACTTTCGTTATTGAAGGATTCTCTAGGCAAATTATTGAACGACGCAGAAAGCATCAAGAGAAGATGGAAGGAATACACAGAGTCACTGTACCAAAATGAAAGGGTTAATGTTCAGTCATTTCAAGAGGTAGCATATGATCAAGAGTCAATGCTACTGAAGGAGGAATTCCAAGGTGCATTGAAGGAATTAGCAAAGAACAAGGCACTAAGAATTGATGGAATAAAAGTGGTAATCTTTCAAGAAAGTGAGGCGGCACAGGAGGCACTCACTCATCTCTGCCAAGAAATCTGGAAGACAACTATCTGGCCGACTGGTTGGAAGAGATCCATATTTGTGCCCATTCCAAAGAGAGGTGACCCAATGGAATGCAGAAATCATTGGACAATCTCTTATATCCCATGTGAGTAAACTTTTGCTAAAGGTAATACAGAAACAGCTACAATCATACATTAACAGAAAAGTTCCAGAGGTTTAATCCAGATTCAGAAGAGGCCGTGGAATGAG
>NW_006417845.1:2555-3186 GCF_000296735.1 Chrysochloris asiatica | reverse complement strand
GGGCACAACACAAAATTAAGAGAAAAAGATGTAAACATCTATTAATAATCAGAACATAGAATGTACAAAATATGAATCTAGGAAAATTAGAAATCGTCAGAAATGAAATGGAATGCATAAACATCGATGTCCTAGGCAGTAGTGAGCTGAAATGGACTGGTATTAGCCATTGTGAATCTGACAATCACATAGCTTACTATGCCGGGAATGACAAATTGAAGAAAAATGGTGTTGCATTCATCATCAAAAAGAACATATTAAGATCTGTGATGAGGTAAAATGCTGTCTATGATAGGATAATATCCATACTCCTACAGGGAAGACCAGTTAATACTACTATTATTTAAATTTACACACCAACTACTCAAGTCAGTGAGGATGAAATAAAAGAATTCTACCAACTTCTTTAATCTGATTTGATCAAATGTGCAATCATGATATATTGATAATCACTGGCAACTGGAATGCAGAGGTTGGGAACCAAGATGAAGGATCACTAGTTGGAAAATATGGCTTTGGTGATAGATGCTGAAGATCACTTAATAGAATTCTGTAAAATCAATGACTTGTTCATTTCAAATACCTTTTTAAAACAGCATAAGAGATGACTATTCACATGGACTTCACCAGA
>NW_006417845.1:0-795 GCF_000296735.1 Chrysochloris asiatica | reverse complement strand
TATTTCCAGAGCGCTAGTTGTGTTAGCAGCGTGTGGTGTATCAGAGGCTGACCAGCATCATGGGCCTATTTTATTACCAGGTTCCCCAAAACCAGATTAGAGGATCTGGGCCTGTGGATCTTGGTGTTAAGAGTAAAACTGTATCTTAGGAAACCAGTGTCACCTTTTAATTTTATATTATTTGTGTCATACATTTCTTGTAATGGAAGTGTTAATTTTACTGTACTTTTTGGTACCTTTTGGGAATCTAACGTAAGGTATTTTACATGTATCCTGATTTTTGATGTGACCTGGATATTGAAGCTATCTAAGCTTTTGAAATAAAAATTTAACCCCCACTCCCCCTCCAAAAAAGAAGAATATGGAGAACAGTCACTGTACCAAAAGGAAATGGTTCATGTTCAACCATTTCAAGAGGTAGCGTATGATCAAGAACCAATGATACTGAAGGAGGAAGTCTGAGGTGCATTGAAGGAATTGGCAAAGAGCAAGGCACCAGAAATTGATAGAATAAAAATTGAAATCTTTCAAGAAAGTGAGATGGCACTGGAGGCACTCACTGATCTAAAATTTGGAAGACAACTCTTTGGCCAACTGATTGGAAGAGATTCATATTTGTGCCCATTCCAAAGAGAGGTGACCCAATGCCATTTGGAAATCATTGGACAGTATCTTTGATATCCCATGTGAGTAAAGTTTTACTAAAGGTAATACAGAAACGGCTGTAACAATACATTGAATTGACAGAGAACTTCCAGAGGTTCAAGCTGAATTCAGAAGAGGACGTGTAATGAG
>NW_006417844.1:2548-3822 GCF_000296735.1 Chrysochloris asiatica | reverse complement strand
AAAGACCAAATAGGCTACAGAAAAGACTCTGAAACTTACTCTGCAGTATAGAGATGACTAAGCAAATGAAACAAATGTGGAAGTTAAAAAACTGAACAGAAAATTTCATAGAGCAGCTGGAGAAGACAAAATAAATTATTACGATGAAATGTGCAAAGACCTGGAGTTAGAAAACCAAAAGGGAAAGGGAAAGGGAAAGAACTGGGGGAGGAGGGGAGTGGTACAAAAACCATAAGCTTCAACTTACAATATTGGATGATTCTTTGGGAAAATATTGAATGATGCAGAAAACATCAAAAGAAGATGGAAGGTATGCACAGAGTCACTGTACCCAAAATAAATGGTTGATGTTCAACTATCATACACTATTTCAAGAGACAGCTGTTGATCAAGATTCAATGGTTTTGAAGAAAGGAGTCCAAGGTTCACTGAAGGCATTGGTAAAAACAAGGCTCCAGGAATTGATGGGATACAAATTGAAATCTTTCAACCAACTAATGCAGCACAAGAAGCACTCACTCATCTATTGCAAGAAATTTGGAAGACAGCTAGCTGGCCAGCTGATTGAAAAATATTCATGTTTTTGCTCAGTTCAAAAAGAGGTTACCCAATGGAATGCAGAAATCATTGGACAATATCATCATTATCACATGCAAGTAAACTTTTACTAAAGCAAATTCTCAAAAACATTTGCAACAATGCATTAATAAGGAACTGTCAGAGGTCCAAGCAGGAGTCACACAAGAATTTGGAACAAGATATGATTACTGTTGTCAGATGGATCTTGGCTGAAAACAGAGAACAGCAGGAAGATATTTACCTGTGCTCTATTGACAATGAAAAAGCTTTCTACTATGTGGATCATGGCAAGCTATGGATGGCACTGCGGAGAATGGATATTCTAAAACACTTAATTGTGCTCATGAGGAATCTGTACATAGATGAAGAGGCTGTCATTTGAATAAAACAAGGAGATACTGAATGGCTTAAAATTAGGATAACAGTGCACCAGGTCTGTACTTTATCATAATTGTTCAATCTCTATATACTGAGTAAATAATCAGAGAAGCTGTGTTATGTAAGGAAAATAAGGCATCAGGATTGGAGGAAGACTTATTAGCAGCCTTTGATATGTAGGTGATACAACCTTGCTTGCTGAGCAAAGAGGACTTAAAATAGTTACTGATAGAGATCAAAGACCACAGCATTCAGTAGGCATTACATCTCAATTTAAAGAAAACAAAAATCCTCACCACTGAACCAATAAATAACAT
>NW_006417844.1:0-1108 GCF_000296735.1 Chrysochloris asiatica | reverse complement strand
AGCGATTCGGAAGTAGTTTGTCACTCTTTCTTCCTAGTCTGTCTTTGTTTTGTAGCTCATCTGAAACCTTTCCACCATGGGTGACCCTGCTGGTTATCCAAAACACCGGTGGTATAGCCCTCAGAATCACAGCAACTCAATCCACCACAGCACGACAGACAGACGAGTGGTGGCCGTTTTTGTTAATATGTTAATATATATAAACTAATAAATATTCTCTAGATTTTCACGTGAACATTGATTTTTATTGTTTTGTTCTCTTTACAAATTTAATTTTCTTATAAAATGCTAATTTTGGTTTTCAACTGGTTAATAACTTTAAGTGTGTGGTGAAATAACATCTAGTTCTTGCAATTAGTCATATCCCTAAGGTCTTGAGCCAAAATACACATAATGTATTACTCATTGCCAGTATTTACCTGAAGTTTTCAAAAGATTTATTACTTAAAAGGTATTTTCTTTTTCATTCTTTGGTTAGTGATGCTGATGAAAATTTAACAGGCAAATAGAGGTTCTGATTCAATGTATCTATTATTTAAGTGATATATACATATTTTAAGTAGAGAATTAGTTGAATCATTCACAAAAAATCAAAACAATAAGATGGCTCCTAGAAAATAGTTGTTGTTGTTAAGTGCCATCGAGTCAGTTCCAACCCATAGTGACCCTGTATAGGGTTCTGAGGAGTGGTTGGTATTTTAGGAGGAGATTTTATAAAATCCAGAAAAATACATTTACATGATAAAAATTTAGAAATTTCATTTATTCATAAAATTATTTAGCAGGTTGTTGTTGTCTTGTTAATTGCCACTGAGTTGGTTCATACCCATAGCAACCTGGTATAGGGCTCCCAAGTAGTGGCAGGTGAGCTTGAACTGCCAACATTTCAGTCCAAATCCACTTTTCAGTTCAGCCTACATTAGGATTCCATTTAGCAAGTACTTGTTGCTTATTAAGTGTTAGACAATGTGTGAGACCTGCTGAACAAACCAGTGGCCACAATCCTGATGCAGGCTATGATTAGCAGTAAACACAGGTTTTGAATGAGTCAACAACATCCACATGCAGCTAATTATAATAAGTATGAAATTTTATTTTAAATAAAATA
>NW_006417843.1:3195-3773 GCF_000296735.1 Chrysochloris asiatica | reverse complement strand
TCCTGGTGCCTTGTTCTTTGCAAGTTCCTTCAGTGTACCTTGGATTTCCTCCTTCAGTATCATTAGCTCCTGATCATATCCTACCTCTTGAAACGATTGAACGTGAACCATTTACTTTGGCACAGTGACTCTGTGTATTCCTTCCATCTTCTCTTGATGTTTTCTGCAACATTCAATAATTTGCCCAGAGAATCTTTCAGTAACGAAAGTTGAGGCTTGAATTTTTTCTTCAGTTCCCTCAGCTTGAGAAATGCTGAGCGTGTTCTTCCATTTTTGTTTTCTGATTCCAGATCTTTGCACATTTTATTTTAATATTTGGCTATAGCATCTTGAGCTGACCTTTGAAATTTTCTGTTCAGCTCTTGGACCTCCTCAATTCTTCCATTTGCTTTAGCATCTGTACGCTGGAGAGCAAATTTCAGTGTCTTTTCTGATATCCATTTTGACCTTTTCCTTCTTTCTTGTCTTCTTAATGACTTTTTGCTTCCTTAATGTATGATAGTCTTGATGTCATCTCACAACTCTTCTGGTCTTGGGTCTTTAGTGTTTAAATCTGTTCTTCAGATGATCTCTAAATT
>NW_006417843.1:0-921 GCF_000296735.1 Chrysochloris asiatica | reverse complement strand
CTCCACGTACCATCAGATAACAGTATTTCTCTCTTCACATTAGCTCTTTAAAAAAAAACAACAAAAAACACCACTGAGGCATATATAATAATTTACGCCACCAAACAGCATATTCTGAAAGCCTGCATCCTGGCCACCAGCTCTTAGTCCCTTTCTTCTTATGAATCTAGAGTCCTCAGCTGCTACCTCTTTCCATGTCCCCATCTCTGCCTCCATCTCTGGTGTTGCTGCTTCTATGGATAGGGGCTCAAATTCTGCTTGTGATCTTCTCCCTTGATGGTCCTAGGGTCCTCTGCTTTTGTTATGTAAAAGTAACTATTCCCCTGTTGGGTTTTTTTCCACTTGTGAATTTTTTTTTTCTTTTGCTTTCTTCCTGTTATGTTTTTTTTTTTTTAATGTTTTATTGTGAATTATGGGTTAGTTTACATGGGAGAACGTTAGCTTTATATTCATCCTATTGTATATCATTACATTACCATGTTTATAATCCCCTCCATGCATCATCAACCAACCAAATGGTACACCCTGAAAGACTACCCCATAGTCATCAGCACACAGCCCTTCTCCCTTTCTGGGTCTAGAGTTCCCAGCCGCTCCATCGTTCCACATCATCATCGCTGCCTCCATCTCTGGCTTCACTCTTTCTCTGGATAGGGTCCCACACTCTGCTCTTCTCCCTTGATGGACTCAGGTGCCTCCCTTCCTGGATTGCAAAATCAACCACTCGCCCCTTTTTGCTACAAAACGTCTACTTTACATTCCCAACCCTCACAGTCAGTCCTGATAGTAATTATTCACTATTGTGCCACAAGAGTACTATCCCCTTCTCCTTTTATCAGTCCTGCACAAACAGATTGGATACTACTCAGTGGAGATTCTACCTTCCTCCACACCCTCTGGATCTAGGCTCCCTCTTGAAAG
>NW_006417842.1:2876-3796 GCF_000296735.1 Chrysochloris asiatica | reverse complement strand
AGGGTGGAATGGAAATAGGAACTACAGGGAGGAAGTGGAATAACTGTTACTCATACAAACCTGTGCATGTATGAACTGGAATCGTAGACACAATAGACAAAAAATGTGTATTGTGTCTGTGAGTATGTGTGTTTGTGTGGATAGGATGCTCCAAAAGGTTCTTAGAAAAATTCCATTATCTTTAATTCCATTTATTCTACCAATTTTTTGATGTTCCCTTGTATACATACATATATACATACACACACATACAAAGAAGAAATACAAAAATAGGTCACATAGAAGCACCCATTCAGAAATATTATGTTGTCATTTATCTATATTTTATGATGATAAACAAATTTATATAACATGAGAAATAAAATATATACAAGAAATAAACCAACCACCCTATATTTCAAAAAGCCACTGAAAATGATTTGACTCTTGGTGTAGTGCTGTAGGATCAGCAATTAGATTGTGAACCACAAGGACAGTAATTCAAACCCTATACAGAAACCCTATACAAGACCACTAGGAGTCAGAATTAACTCAAAGGCACTTAACAACAATAACAGAACACCTGCCTATTAAATAAACACATTATTTTATATAAATGAAAAAAATACATAACTATTAAATGAAAACCTGGTATACATAGTTCTCTTTCAGATTTGAAATAGAACAAATGACTTTTACAGCAATGTTTGTTGTTAGTACCAGGTGCTGGCTCCTTCTCATAACAACTATGTGCACAACAGAATGAAACATTGCCAATCAAGCCCTTCGATGGCCTCACAATTGTTATTACACTTGAACCCACTGATGCTGTCACTGTGATAATCCTTCTCCTTAGGGGTCTTCCTCTTTTTTGCTGACCCTCCACTTCACCTAGCATAATGTCCTTCTACATGAGATGATCCCTCCTGATAACATGTCTG
>NW_006417842.1:0-1186 GCF_000296735.1 Chrysochloris asiatica | reverse complement strand
TACCAGAGCTCCTTATTATCATCCTTTTAAACACATATGAACTTTATGTGAATTAGCATTAGCAGAAGGCGTCTAGAAAGACAGCATATGAGAAAAGTTGTGAAATTGCCTTTAATAAACAATTTGTATCAATTCATAATCTGATCACCCCAGTGGCTTATATTTTTTCCTTACCTAAATGTAAAGTGTATTTCAGGATCTCTCATTGTTCATTTTCATAACTATTTTGACAATCTTATCTAATTCCATGGTTTTAACTTTCACCTCTAAACATTCCACATGTCTATTACTGGTGTGGTGTGGTTAATGCACCAGACTGCAAAGCTGTTTGAACTGCAAAGTCAGCAGTTCAAGCTCACCAGCTACTCCTCGGAAACCCTATACAGGGTCACTATGGGTTGGAATCGACTCGAAGGCACTTAACAACAACAACATTACTAACTAGAAGTGCTGGTGTGGTTCTGTAGGATAAGCACGGAACTGCTAACTACAGTGTTGGTGGTTCAAACTGCTCCTTGGAAACCCTATAGAGGATCACTATGAGTTGGAATTGACTCAAAAGCACTTAACAACTACAATTTACTAACTGTAACTTTTTATATTTTCATTTTTTACTTATATACAGTTTGCTTCATATTTGATCCTCTACCTCAGTATTTCTAAGCCCAAACTCTCAATTTTTTCCTGCAAAACAAAAGCATCTTCTATTCTTTCTAATACTGTGGATGGTACCACAGTCACCTAGGCATCTTTGATTCTTGCCTCATCTCACCTCCTAAATCCAATTAGTAGCTATGCACTACAGATTCAAGCTCTGCATCTCTCAAATCATTCCTATTCTTTCCATTTCCATTGCTATCACCCCAGCTCACTTACTCATTACCTTCTGCCCTACGGCACAATCTAGCAGACAACTCTACTTCCAAGTGCATTACTTCCCTAATTTATCTCACAGAAATGTGGCAGGTTGTTCATTTCAAATGTAATCTAGAGCTTTCAAAGAGTCCCTGCTGTAGACAAAAACATGCACAAAGTTTCGCCATGACATTTAAGACACCCTACCAGATGGCTGGATTCCTGGTGTGGCACTGTGGGTTAATGCACTAGACTGCAAAGTTGGTTTGAACTTCAAGGTTTGTGGTTCAAGCTCACCAATTGCTCCTTGGAAACCCTCTACAGGTCACTA
>NW_006417841.1:3105-3827 GCF_000296735.1 Chrysochloris asiatica | reverse complement strand
TTCGACAGCAAACAACAACAACAACCCCACAAGGGTGCCATATACCTTCTTTGCAAGTTATCCAGTCCCTTTGCTGGACCACAAGTACCTCACATTTGCTGTGGGATATGCAAAGTTGTCCGTTCAAACCCACCAACTGCTCCTTGGAAACCCTAAAAAGGGTAGCTATGAGTCGGAACCAACTTGATGGTACTTCATAACAGCAACAACCCAACTATTTGGTGAGAGTTACAAAGGCTAAGTAAATCATTGCATCACAGTAATGATGATAATGATGTCAGTGATGACAGTACTGATGGTGGTACTAATGATGCTGGTGATGTTGATGATGGTGGTGATGATGGTGATGTTGATTGCATTGATGATGGTGGTGGTGATGATGATGATGTTGATGGTGGTGATGTTGGTGATGATGGTGGTGGCACTGATGATGATGACAGTGATAGTGATGTTGATGGTGATGATGATGATGTTTATGATGGTGATATTGGTGATGATGGTGGTGTTGATGGCACTGATGATGATAATGATGGTGATGTTGATGGTGGTGATGACGATGGTGATATTGGTGACAATGGTGGTGTTGATAGCACTGATAATGATGACAGTGATGGTGATATTGATGGTGGTGATGTTGATGGTGATGTTGGTGACGATGGTGGTGTTGATGGCACTGATGATGACAATGATGGTGATGTTGATGGTGGTGATGATATTGGTGA
>NW_006417841.1:0-1285 GCF_000296735.1 Chrysochloris asiatica | reverse complement strand
TTTCTCCCGCGGAGCGGCTGGTAGTTTCGAACTGCTGACCTTAAGGTTCGCAGCCCGATTCGTAACCACTACGCTACCAGAGCTCCTTGTAATGAACATGGGTGTGCATATTTCTATTCATGTCACAGCTCTTATTTATTGAGGATGTATACCAAGTAGGGTGATTGCTGGGTCATACAGTATTTCTGTTTCCAACTGTTTGAGAACGTGTCATACTGTTTTCCACAGTGGTTGCACCATTTTACAGTTTCCCCAGCAGTGCAGGAGGGCCCCAGTCTCTTTACACCCTTGCCAGAATTTGTTGTTTTCTGTTTTATTTTTTAACTTTGCTATTAATAGATAAGATGGTATCTCTTTGTTGTTTTGATTTGCATTTCTCTAGTGATCGTGGGCATTTCTTCATGTTTTTGGCCTCCTGAATGTCTTCTTTTGGTGAAGTGTCTGTTCATGTCCCCTGCTCATATTTTTAATTTAATTTTGTTTTCTTGTTGAAGTGTTGATGTGTTCTATAATTTTTAGAGAGGTGTCCTTTGTCTGATATTTCATTGCCAATTTTTTTCCCCAGTCTGTGGATTCTCTTTTTTATTCTTTTGGTGAAATCCTTTGATGCACATAAGTGTCTAATTTTTACAAGGTCCCAGTCACCTATTTTGTCTTCTGCTTGTGTGTTTTCAGCTATGTTTGATAGTATATTTATGCATTATGTATATATGTGTCCAAGTCCAGTGACAGTCTCTTGCGACACTGCAAGGCCACCTCACCTGTGGACAGTGCATCTGTGACAATGATATGACCTCCTTGTGCAGCCTCCATGCAGCGGCATGCAGGAAGCAGGCTGGGGCCCCCGTGTGGTCAGCTTAAGGCTGGTGGGGGTGTAAGTGTCCCCAACTCCGCTGAGAAAGACTGAGCAAAGCTAGGATGAATGAAGCTTTGACTGTGAGGGAGTCTGCAGCAACTCTAGGCCGACTCAGGGACGCTAGAGATCGAAGGAGCTTTAGAACCTGTCTAGAGCAGCCCCTATATCGTACAGATGACCACCCTTCTTGGTTGCCCCCCTTCCCAGACCCATGCACACTGCATTTCTGTTTTACTAGGTCCCCTCCTGAACAATAAACCCCTCAAGAGCAGGGTATGTGCCTTGTTCAGCTCCCCAATCCTAGGGAATCTAGCCCAGTGCTAGACCTGCCATGGAGCTTGTTGTTGTTGTTGTTGTTAAGTGCCATCGAGTCGGGTCCGACCCATAGCGACCCTGTACAGGGTTTCCGAGGGTGTAAATCTTTACGGG
>NW_006417840.1:2856-3796 GCF_000296735.1 Chrysochloris asiatica | reverse complement strand
AGATGTGTACAGAGCATTCATCCCAACAACAGCATAACATACATTCTTTTCCAGTGCACGTGGACCATTCTCCAGAATTGATCATGTATTAGGTCACAAAGCAACTCCTATTCAACAGTGTGCTGGAAGTATTAGCCAGAGCTATACAGCAGGATAGGGAAATTAAAGGCATCCAAATTGGCGTAAAACTCTCTCTATTTGTAGATGATATATAGGAGGTAAAACTCTCTCTATTTGTAGATGATATAATCCTACAAATAGAAAACCCCAGAGACCCAATGTAAAAGCTAATAGATCTCGTTGGATGATTCAGCAAAGTGGCAAGGTATAAGATCAACATTAAAAAAATCTGTTGGATTACTCTATACTAAAAATGACAGTGTTGAAAAGGACATTAGGAAAGCGGTAGCATTTACAATAGCCACCTAAAGGAATAAATTTACAAATATCTGAATATTACAAAGCATCTTTTCAGACCACAATGCAATAAAACTAGAAATTAACAATAAGAAGATCAAGGAAATGAAGTCAAATACATGGAAATTGAATAACACCCCGCTGAAAAATGACTGGGTAAAAAGAGAAATTAAAAGTGAACTCAGAGTGTTCTTAGAAACAAATGAGAACAAAAACACAACATACCAAAATCTTTGGGACACGGTGAAAGCGGTGCTGAGAGGACAATTTATTGTAATGAATGCACTCATCCATAAAGAAGAAACAACCAAAATTAACACATTAACACAGCATCTGCAACAATTAGAAACAGACCAATAGAGGGAAACTACAGACACTAAAAGAAAAGAAATAATGATTAGAGCAGAAATAAATGATATAGAAAACAGAAAAACTATAGAAAAAATCAACGAGACAAGAAGCTGATTTTCTGAAAGGACTAATAAAATTGATAAATCATTGGCAAACCTAACAAAAGAAAAGA
>NW_006417840.1:0-641 GCF_000296735.1 Chrysochloris asiatica | reverse complement strand
TTGGCCAACTGTATGGCAAGACCTGGGGACTCCTGGGCTCAGGGACATGGCCACAGAGGACTAGAGTGGAGAGTGAAGCATCCAGCTGATATGAAGTGAGGGGAGATGCGCAAGAACACCCATACTTGCAGATAGAACCCACTTGACCTGGCTTTAATGGCTGGATGATCAGAATTTAACTAGAAGAAAAAAGAGGAAGAAAAAAAGTGTACTCAGCTACAATTTGATTAACTTGACCTATACTTATGGATGTAGTAGCTCAAAAGAGGGAATAAATCTTTACAGCAAGGATCATTCCCACCCCCTCGGTACACAGGGTTGACTGAGATGGGCAACTTAGACATGGCTACCCAAAATGGAGAGACTATAAAGGCAAGAAGCGACTGGCTTACAAGCTTTCAAGAGGGAGCCTAGTTCCAGAGGGTGTAGGAGAAGGTAGAATCACCACTGAGTGGTTTCTAACCTATCTGGATGGGGCTGATGAAAGGAGATGGAGTTAAGACTCTTGTGGTTCAATAGAGAATAATTGCTATCAGGACTAACTGTGAGAGTTGCAAATGTAAAGGTAGACATTTTGTAGCAAAAGGAGGGGAGTGGTTGATTTTGCAGTCCAGGAGTGTAGGACCCTGGGACCATCAAGG
>NW_006417839.1:2879-3652 GCF_000296735.1 Chrysochloris asiatica | reverse complement strand
GACAATTGTAACCGATTGAATCTGGATTGCGTTAAAAACAGGGTGAACACCAGGTGGAAAGACAGAATTCTCAAAGCTCATTTTGAATGGAACAAACTCCAACAAGTTCTATTTTCTATCTTGTTAGAAAACAAAAAAAAATTGTTTCCAAGATCCTGATATCCTAGACAAAGGTTCTCATGAGTGTCATACGAGCGGCAGATACATCACTTTACATGGAATTGCTATCCCTGTTGACACGTTTGTCTCTGTCAACAATCCTGAATACTCATTATTAAGATACCAAATACTAGGAGACACCCTTTGTCAAATAAATAGGATTCTAATAAGTCAAAGGAAAGACATTCTGCATATCCTTAGAAATCTTGATATCCTTAGTTACACGTTCTCACGAGGAGAATACAAGTATGGATCCATGAAATGGCTCTCCTTTGTACACATTTGTCTCATTGAACAATCCTCAAGAGTCTTTACTTAGAAACCAAATTCTATGAGAGTCTCTTTTTCAAAATAAAAGAATTGCAATAATTCAAACCAAGGATATTGTGCTCATTTTACTGACGAACAGAACATGCAAATTCTTTGCCTTTTCTAAGGAAGCTATGATTTCAATATATAATTGAATTCCATTGTGTAAAAATAAGAGGATTTCATTGTATGAAAAGGCTTTTTGAAAGAGATACGAATATTGTTACCATTTAAATCAGGATCGCGTTATAAAGACGGTGAACTCCAGGTTCCAGAGACAGAATTCTCAAAGCTCCTTTGGAATG
>NW_006417839.1:0-478 GCF_000296735.1 Chrysochloris asiatica | reverse complement strand
CTTTCAAAATAACAGAATTCCAATAAATCAAACCAAGGACATTGTGCACATTTTACTGATGAATAGCACAATCAGGATTCTTTGCCTTTTCTCAGTAAGCTACTGATTTCAATACATAATTGAATTCCATTGTGTTAAAATAAGAGGATCGCATTGTATGAAAAGATTATGAAGAGGCTTTTTGAAAGAAATACGACAATTGTAACCGACTGAATCAGGATCACATTAAAAAGGGGTTGAACACCAGGTTCCAGAGTCAGAATTCTCAAAGCTCCTTTGGAATGGAACAAACTCTAACACGTTCTTTTTTTCTATCTTGCTAGGAAATGAACAAAATTGTTTCCTAGATCCTGATATCCTTAGACAAACGTCTTCATGAGTGTCATATGAGTTGCGGATACTTCTCTCTACATGAAATTGGTATCCCTGGTGTCACGTTTGTCTCTGTCAACAATCCTGAATACTCCTTATTCAGATA
>NW_006417838.1:0-3778 GCF_000296735.1 Chrysochloris asiatica | reverse complement strand
TTATGGTTGCACTTTTTCCAACACAGATCTGTTGGTTCTATGGGCAGTCCATGGTACTTTCAATGTTCTCCTCCAACACCATAACTCAAATGCATCAATTCTTCTACAGTCTTCCTTATTCACTGTCCAGCTTTCACAAGCATATGAGGTTATTGAAAATACCAGGCTTGGGTGAGGCACACCTTAGTCCTCAAGCTAACATCTTTGCTCTTCAACACTTTCAAAAGGTCTTGTGCAGCAGGTTTGCCTAATGCAGTATGTTGTTTGATTTCTTGACTGCTGCTTCCATGAGTGTTGATAGTTGATGGAATGTAGGATAGAGAAAAAAAGGAAAAGATGATCTGTTTGGGCTGCTGAATACAGCGTCAACTTTCTCAGCAAGAGGCCAGCAGGTAGCACTGCACACTGCTTATTGGTGGAGAGAAAGCCATTGTCTTTCATTTTTCACTGTGTGAGCTTTTTATTTGTTTGTTTTCCTTCTTGCATCACACAACAGGAGATAGCAACTGTAGCCATACAGTCAAGCCACAGCATATCCTCTACAGTCCCACCAATTGGGCAAGAGCCAATACCAGCTGCTATACACTAGAGCAGTGACTGCAACCAACATCAACTGAGTCCACTCTGAATTGAACTGCACAACAGTGAACAGAGCTCTATGCTCATCTTCTGATTACTTGCACCAGGAGGCAATTGGCGAGTGCCTAAGACTATACCAACATGTATTTATCAACTTAATACCAATACACTACCACCATAATGCCTTGAAAGCAGCACAAAATTTCTGTTCACATGAAGAAACAAGATGTATTAGTTCAAACAACTGACCAAGAGGCAGAGCTAGAAAATCTTTTGAATAAGAGGCACTGGAAATACATGAAAAGAATTCAGGAGAATGATACTGAGCTAAATCCAAACATTTCAGAGAAAGGTTGAGGAAAACAAAGAAGAATTCCACAAAATGCTACAAGAACAATCAAACAAAGTACATAAAAAATAAATACAAAGTACATACAAAATTGACAACACAAAACCTGCAAACAGAAATCCAGAAGAATAATACTAAGATACTATTATTATTAAGGAGCTTTGGTGGCATAGCAGTTACGAATCGGGCTGTGAACCTTAAGGTCAGCAGTTCAAAACTACCAACTGTTTCATGGGAGAAAGATGAGGCTTTTTGATCACATAAAGAGTTACAGTCTCAGAAGCCCTTTACAGGGTCGCTATGAGTCACTACCAACTCCACGGCACATAACAACATTATTATTATAAGAAATGGGCAGTACACTGAAAAGACAAAGGAGTAGAATTATCTTAGTGGAAGACAGAATTAGTGAGCTTAAAGATAAATCAATACTAGTAAGATAGAAGAACAATCAGAAAAAAGAATGAAAAAAATCTGACGAAAGCCTAAGATTTATGTGGGACAATATGAAGAGGAATAACTTATGGCTGATCAGAATTCTAGAATAGGAAGAGACAAAGAAAACCACAGAAAAGATAGTCAAAGAGCTGCTGGAAGAAATTTTCCCTTATATCATGAAAGATGAGATGTAAAATATTCCAGAAGCCACCAAGACATAATCAAACTCTCAAAAATCAAAGAAAATGAAAAAATCATGAAAGCAGCTCAGGAAACAAGGAATGTTACCTACACAGAAAAACCAGTAAGATTAAATTTTGATTTCTCAGCAGAAAACATGCAGGTGAAAAGATAATGGGGAAACATATACAGTACTCTGAAAGAAAACAACTTCCAACCAAGAATCACATATCCAGAAAAACTGTCCCTCAAATATGATGGTGAAATCAGAACATTTCCAGATAAAAAGAAATTAAAGGAATTTGTAAAAATCAAGCTAAATTTATAAAAAATAGTAAAAAGAGTCCTTTGGACTTAGAACCACAACAGCAGACAGCAACTGGAGATTGATATACATGGCAGCACCACCTAGAATTCAATCCAGATATAGAAGTATCCAGAATAAAACAAAGCTACAAGTCTGAATATAGGGAATCAGAGATATCAATATATAATGAAGATAACTACAGAGAAAGAGGGGGAAGTATAATTACAGAATCCCAAATGGCAAGGAAGTCAAGTATATTTCAAGATAAAACACTTAATTTGGGTAAGAAATTAATAAATTCCTGGGTAACCTCAAAGAAATGTAATGCACCTCATATCAAATCAAGAAAAGGAAAATACATGAAGAATTTATAAACATCAAAACTATGAAGAAATTAACAAGAAAAAACACAAAGAATTAACTCAGCATAAGAAAAAAATGCAGAACAAAGAAACTAGCAGCATCACAAAAAAAAAACCACATAGCAAAATGACTATAATCAGCTCATACTTGCCAATTATGCTGAACGCCAATGGATTAAATGTACCAGTCAAGAGAGTAGCAGAATGGATAAGAAAACAAGATCCTTCAATATGCTGTCTATAAGAGACACACCTTACATTAAAAGACAAACATAGATTAAAAATTAAAGGATGGAAAAAAATTTACCAAGCTAATGGCAATAAAAAATGAGCAGGAGTGGCAATATTAATCTCTGATAAAATAAACTTTAAGGCAAAAACCAGCATAAGAAACTAGGAAGGACATTATCGAATGAGTAAAGGGACAATTGAACAAGAGGACATAACCATAATAAATATCTATGCACCTAATGAAAGAGCTTCAAAATACATAAAGCAAACACTAATAAAACTGAAGAAAGAAATCAATAACTACAATAATAGTGACAGTGGTGGTGGTGTGCTGTGGAGTTGGTTCCGACTCATAGTAACCCTCTATAGGGTTTCCGAGGCTGTAAATCTTTACAAGAGCAAAAACAGCCTCACCTTTCTCTTTGAAATGGCTAGTAGTTTCAAACTGCTGACCTTGAGGTTAGCAGCAGGACTTGTAAACTCTACACTACCCGAGCTCCTTTCACAACAATAGTAGGAGATTTTAATACAACACTGTCAAAAAGGACAGACTAGAAAGAAACTCAGCAAAGATACAGAGGAACTAAACAGCACAATCAACTTGACCTCACAGAGCAGTCAACCCAACAACAACAGGATATACATTCTTTTCCAGTGCACATGGAACATTCTCCAAAATAGATCATATGTTTGGCCACAAAGCAAGTCTCAATCTAAAAACATCAACATACTACAAACTGTCTTCCTGATCGTGATGCTATAAAATTAGAAGATCAAAAAATCAAATACATAGAAATTGAATAACATCCTGCTTAAAAGCTGCTGGGTAATAGAACAAATAAAACAATGAAATAAAAAGATTCTTTGAAGCAAATGAATGAAAACACAACATACCAAAACCTTTGGGATCCAGCAAAACCACCAGTGCTTAGAGAGTAATTTATAGTAATACACAAATCCAAAAGGTGAAAGAACCAAAATCAACACATTGACACATCTCCAACAATTAGAAAAAGATCCGCAAAGTAAGCCTGTGGTCACCAGAAGAAACGAAATAATAAAGAGTAGAGTGGAAATAAATGAATTAGTAAACAAAAACAATAGAAAGAATCAACAAAACAAGAAGCTGGTTCTTTGAAAGTGGATCATAAGGAAAGCTTCCTACTTAGTTCTTCTTTAGTTCTGCTTTGTTTATCCAGGGTCTCTTCCCTTTCCACACAAAGATAGTGATTAGTTTTTCCATATCTTTAAAGAATGAAAGAATGTAGATTGGGATTGCATTATATCTATATAGATCGATACTCTGGGCAGTGTTGACAATTTTACAATGTT
>NW_006417837.1:3671-4218 GCF_000296735.1 Chrysochloris asiatica | reverse complement strand
ATGAGTGAGTAGACACCCCACCCCTACCTTTGGAGGATTCTATTACATATGCACACAGATCTCAAAATTTAAAGCAACAGTTTCCATTTAAAATCAAACAACAGCAAAAAATGGCCACAGCCAGCCCTGAACTGTTTATCACTAGGAAAAAGGCCTGAACAGAAATTGTGGAGCAGGACAAGCAGACTGAAAATGAAAAAGGCCAAAAATAAAATCCTGAGTTACATATAATGACCAACAGTGGCATCTTGAAATTTCTTAGAAAGAAGAGTGAAAAGGGAAGCCCATCTCTTGATCACATCTACCTGGAAGCAATCAGAAAGCATAAAAAATACTAAAGCACACACCCATCTAAATATTAAGGCCATAGCTAACCACTGAATATGCCCCAAAAGCAGAAACAGACAACCATATCAGCACATGTCCAGAAAAGAGATAAAGTGACTGAGACAAATGAGTTGGAGATAGACCTACACTCCATGCTGATTATAAAATATATCAAAACACTGCAAAGGAGTTGAGAAAAATATGGAAGAAGTCAGGAAAG
>NW_006417837.1:0-568 GCF_000296735.1 Chrysochloris asiatica | reverse complement strand
AGCAACAGAAAGATCTTCATATATCTTCAAAGATAGATCATCAGGAAAAACCCAAAACAAAAATGTGAATATGACAGGCAGCTGCAAGGCTAATCAAGCTGTTTGCCAGGAAGTCATCAAGGCAAGCAATCAAGTCCCTTCTGGACGAACCCCCCTCTAAGACTGAAACTCAAAGGGAACATATGAGCAGGCATGTAAGCTTTCTGGCAAGCATGTTTGTCTACTGGTGAGTGGAAGGGGGAAAGGCAGCAATGAAGAAATGAGCTGAGTTCAACCATGGTCCATTAACTACCATTGACCTGGAGATGAGAGAGAGAAGAAGGGTTGGCAGGTCCAAAGTGTGGTCAGAACTGGGGACACCTGAGCCCATGGACAAGTACATAGCCACAGAGGTCTAGAGCTGAGAGTGAAGCATCCAGCTGATATGAAGTGAGGGGAGATGCACAAGAATACCCAAACTTAAAGACTGTACTCATGTGACCTAGCCTCAATGGCTTGATAATCAGAACTCGATTAGAGGAAGATTAAAAATAATAACAACAACAATTTTTGATAAAGAAAACAGAGG
>NW_006417836.1:3047-3867 GCF_000296735.1 Chrysochloris asiatica | reverse complement strand
TCTGTATATGAACATATTGGACTTGTCTGCCAAGTAGATAGCTCTCAGTATATAGACATGTTGGCCTCATCTGCCATGTAGCTAGTATTCTGTATATGGACTACTCTGCCATGTAGCTAGCTCTCAATATATGGAAACGTTAGACACATCTGCTATGTACCTACACTTATGTATATGGAAATGTTGCACTATTCTGCCATTTAGATAGCTCTCAGTATATAGACATGTTATACTCATCTGACTTTTTGCTAGAACTATTCATATGGATATGTTGGATTGATATTCCAAGTAGTTAGCTCGCTTTATATGAACATATTGGACTTGTCTACCATGTAGCTAGTTCTCGGTATATGGACACATTGGACACATCTGCCATGTAGTTAGAACTGTGTATATGGAAATGTTGCACTACTCTGCTTTGCGGCTATCTCTCTGTATATAGATAAATTGGACTCATCTGCATTGTAGCTAGAACTCTCTATATGGAAATGTTGCACTACCTTCCATTTAGCTAGCTAGCTCTATATGGACATTTTGGACTTGTCTGCCATGTAGATCTCTGTACATGGCTATGTTGGACTGATCTGCCAAGTGGGTAGCTCTCTGTATATGAACATATTGGATTTGTTTACCATGTTGCTAGCTCTCAGTATATGGACACAGTGGAAACATCTGCCATGTAGCTAGAACTCTGTATATGGACATGTTTTATTACTCTTCCATGGACCTATCCCTCAGTATGTGAACACTGTGGACTCATCTGAATGTAAATTGAACTCTGTATATGGAAATGATGCACTACTCTGCCATGTAGCTAGCT
>NW_006417836.1:0-597 GCF_000296735.1 Chrysochloris asiatica | reverse complement strand
CTCTCAGTATATGGACAAGTTGGACTCATCTGCCTTGTAGCTAGAACTCTGTATATGGAAATATTGGCCTACTCTGCCATGTAGTTAGCTCTCTGTCTATGGACATTTTGGACTCGTAGGCCATGTAACTAGCTCTCTATACATGGATATGTTGGACTGTACTGACAAGTAGGAAGCTTTCTGTATATGAACATATTGGACTTGTCTGCCATGTAGCTAGCTCTCTGTATATGGACATATTGGGCTCATCTGCCATGTATTAGTACCCTGCATATTGACATGTTGTACTACTCTGCCAAATAGCTAGCTATCAGTATATGGACACATTGGACACTTCTGCCGTGTAGCTAGAACTCTGTATATGGAAATGTTACAATACTCTGCCATGGAGGTAGCTCTCAGAATACAGACAATGTGGACTCAACTGCCTTGTAGCTAGAACTCTGTATATGGAAATGTTGCACTACACTACCATGTAGGTAGCGCTCTGAACATGGACACATTGGTCTGATGTGCCAAGTAGGTAGCTCTCTGTGTATGAATATATTGGACTTGTATGCCGTGTAGCTAGCTCTCAGTATATAGACACGTAGGACA
>NW_006417835.1:2426-3068 GCF_000296735.1 Chrysochloris asiatica | reverse complement strand
CCTAGCGCTAAAGCCCTAACAGACCTACTCCTAGACTTACCCCTAAAGCCGTAACAGCCCGAAAACTAGCCGTTAAGCCCAAACAGCTCTAGCCCTAGACCTAGCCATAAGGTTCTAAGAGCCCTAGCCCTAGTTCTAGCACTAAAGCCCTACCAGCCCTAACCCTAGCCCAAAACCCTAACAGAACTAGCCCTAGCCCTAAAGCCGTTGACCTAATGCCTTAGTCCTAGAACTAGCCTTAAAGCCCTAGCCCTGTCCCTAAAGCCCTAAAAACACTAGCTCTAACCCTACTCTAAAGCAACAACAGCCCTAGCCCTAAAGCACTAACAGCCCTAGCCCTTGCCCTAAAGTACTAGCCCTTAATCCTTAGCCCTTGCCCTAAAGCCCTAACAGCACTATCCCTATCCCTAAAGCCCGAACAGCTCTAGCCCTAGCCCTAGGCTTAAAGCCCAAAGAGCCCTAGCCCAAGCCCTAGCCGTAAAGCCCTATCAGCCCTAGATCTAGCCCTAGCACTATTGGCCTGACAACCATAACCCTAGCCCTAAATCCCTTGCCCTAATGCCCTAATGTCCTAGCCCTAGCCCTAGCCCTAATGTTCTAGCCCTAGCCCAAGCCCTAAAGGCCTTTTCCAAATGCCCTAGC
>NW_006417835.1:763-1446 GCF_000296735.1 Chrysochloris asiatica | reverse complement strand
GCTGTAGCCTTAGCCCTAGACCTAAAGCACTAACAGCCTTAGACCTAGCCCTAAAGCCCTAGCGCAAAATCCTTAGCACTATCCCTAGACCTAAAAACCTAACAGGCCTAGCACTAAAGCCCTAACAACCCTAGCACTAGCCTGAACCCTAATGCCCTATCCGACCTAGCCCTTGCCCTAAAGCCCTAACAGCCCTATAACTAGCCCTAAACCCTAATAGCCCTAGCCCTAGCTATAGCACTAAATCCCTAACAGCCCTAGCCCTAAAGCCCTATCAGCCCTAGTCCAAGGCCTAAAACACTAAGAGCCCTAGCAGTAGCCCTAAAGCCCTAACAGACCTAGCCCTAGACCTACCCCTAAAGCCCTAACAGCCCTAGACATAGCCCTAAAGCCCTTAAAGACCTAGCCCAAGACCTACCCCTAAATCCCTAACCGCCCTAGCCCAAGTCCTAGCCCTAAACCCGTAACAACACTAGCCATAGCACTAGCCATAAAGCCCGAACAGCCCTAGACCTAGCATTAGCCTTTAAGCCCTAACAGGCCTAGCCCTAGCCGTAGCCCTAGCCCTAGCCCTAAAGTGCTAACAGCCATAGCCCAAGCCCTAGCCCTAAAGCCCTAACAGCCATAGCCCAAGCCCTAGCCCTAAAGCCCTAACCGGCCTAGCCCTGGCCCTAAAGCCCTAA
>NW_006417835.1:0-428 GCF_000296735.1 Chrysochloris asiatica | reverse complement strand
TAACCCTAGCCCTAAAGCCCTTATCCTAATGCCCTTGCTCTATATTTAGACCTAAAGCCCTAAAAGCCCTACCTTTGCCCTAAAACCCTAACAGCCCTAAACCTAGCCCTAAAGACCTAACAGACCTAGCCCTAGACGTACCCCTAAAGCCCTAACAGCCCGAAAACTAGCCGTTAAGCCCTAACAGCTCTAGCCCTAGACCTAGCCGTAAAGTCGTAACAGCCCTAGCCCTAGCTCTACCCCTAAAGCCCTAGCCCTGTCCCTAAAGCCTTAAAAGCACTAGCTATAACCCTACCCTAAAGCTTAACAGCCCTAGACCTAGACCTAAAGCCCTAACAGCTCTTGGCCTAACCCTAGCCCTAAAGCCCTATAGGCCCTAGCCCTAACCCTAGCCCTAAAGCCCTAACAGGCCGAGCCCTGGCCCTAAA
>NW_006417834.1:0-3744 GCF_000296735.1 Chrysochloris asiatica | reverse complement strand
TGAGCGTGTTCTTCCTTTTTGGTTTTCTGATTCCAAATTTTTGCACATTTTGTTGTAATATTTGGCTTTATCTTCTCGAGCTGATCTTTGAAAATTTCTGTTCAGCTCTTGGACCTCCTCATTTCTTCAATTTGCTTTAGCATCTCTACACTGGAGAGGAAGTTTCAGTGTCTCTTCTGACATCCATTTTGACCTTTTCCTTCTTTACTGTCTTCTCAATGACTTTTTGTTTTCTTCATGTATGATGTTCTTGATGTCATCCCACAACTCTTAGTTTGGCTTAAAGTTTGACTAGCAGCTTTCAGTAAAAGTAAGTACAAAACAAACAAACAAACAAAAAAAAAAAACAAAAAAAAACACCCAATACTAGGTATAGAGTCCATGTGTGGTACTGTAGAATGAACCCAGTATCAGTGGTTCAAACCGATCAGCCACTCTTTAGAAACCCTACACAGGGTCACTATGAGTAGGAATCAACTCAAAAACATTTAACAACAAAAACATTTAGTCAGAGATATTAAAATGGGCTTCAGGTTGATAAAGGGCTTAATTGCTAAAATTGTTAGAATTATTATGACAGTAATATGAAAGAATAAGAAAACCCAAAATAGTGACAAAGACTTGGTTACCATATTTTCACAGCAAACATTTTTATTCTGTGACAATCTAGAAAGCTCACAGTTTTTATAAAGGTTATACCTCTAATATTAAAATGAGAACAATGTAGGAAGAAAATGTCACTGAAAATGCTTATTGATGACACAATATCCTGTAACAGTTATTTCATTTATCAATGGATACTTGTAGTTATATTTAACACCAACATGACTTAACTTTCCCTTCCTGAGACATAACTGGTCCTAGTATGGTGCTATAGGATAAGCACTGGACTGTTAACCTCAAGGTCAGTGGTTCAAACCCACCAGTTGCTCCTTGGAAACACTATACATGGTCTCTATGAATAAAAACTGATGCTATGCACTTAACAACGTAAGTGGTAATGAATTATTTTTTCCACGTAGAGCAAATGAGAACTACACTTTATGTTGAGAGGACACAGTGGGTATATAGATTTAACCAAGACACAATTACTATTGATAGAGATTTCCTAAGAGCTAAATGCAAACCTACAAACATTATTGCATCAGTTCAGCACTACCCTATGGACCCAGAATACAGATATAGGTTATGCAGAGGGGCGAAGGTAGGCAGGGAAGAAGGGGAGGGGAGAAGAGGGAAGGTAAGGAAAGTAGAGGATGGGGAAGGAAGTAAGGAAACAATTTTTTTAATAAAATTTCATTTATCATGGGTCCTGGTATGGTGCTGTAGGATAAGCACTGGACTGCTATCCTGAAGGTCTGCAGCTCAAAATCACTAGCCACTTATTAGATAAAGGGTCGTTAGGAGTTGGCACCAACTCCATGGCGCTTAACAACATCAACAAAATTCATTCAAGTATGAATGGTCAAAGTTCAATGACTCAATCCATATATTCGTAAACAGTTTTAAATGATCAGGCTGTGAAATTTTATCCTGCCTAATTATTGTTAGTTAAAGTTTTAAAAATTATGTAAAGAAACTGAACATAATGATAAAGCTTTATCTTAACTTTTGAAATTAGCCATATAAAATATAAATTCCAATTAATAAATGGTTGGTTACATATTTCTTAATACTCAAATTTCGGTTATTTTAACCAGTTAAATAATTACTTACATGTCCTTTCCCTAACTTATTTGCATAACAGCACATCAACCAGATAATAGAAGACTAAAACAGACTTTACTAAAATCAGTCAAATGATATTAAATATTTTATAGGAGAGTCTTGGGACATTCACTTGAAATTAATATCTCTAATGAAGGTCTTTTTAAACATTATCTTATATTTATTCAAGATTCCCAACATTTGCACAGAAAATTCAATGGAAGAAAAGAAATGCTTCTTTGCAAATTATTTCCCCCAGGAATAATTTTAGCTACACAAAAATGACCTTAAATAAGAGTTTTACAACTTTAAAAATACGTAAGCACACTTTGGTAGTACAATCATAACTCTCAAAATTTATTCTGAAGGAAAAAAAAGTTTACAAAAGGATTTTTATGATAGAGTTTTACTGATAGCAAAAAAAAAACAGAAATAATTTACATATCCAACTATATGTAACTGATAAAATATGGTACACCATTTACACATTGATAGCACAAAATAGCTCGCATGGGATATCAAAGAGATTGTCTGATGATTTCCACATTCCGTTGGGTCACCTCTCTTTGGAATGGGAACAAATATGGATCCCTTCCAATCAGTCAGCCAGATAGTCGTCTTCCAAATTTCTTCGCATAGGAAAACTGGAAATTGTCAAAAATGAGTAATGCATAAACATTGATATCTTAGGCATTAGTGAGCTCGCTGAAATGGACTGATATTGGCCATTTTGAATCTGACAACCACATGGTTTACTATGTCGGGAAGGACAAATTGAAGAGGAATGGTGTTGCATTCATTATCAAAAAGAACATATCCAGATCAGTCATGAGGTACAATGTTGCCTGTGATAAGACACTATCCATGTGGCTACAGGGAAGCCCAGTTAATACCACTATTATTCAAATTTACACACCAAGCACTAAAGCCAGTGAGGATAAGATAGAAGAATTCTACCAACTTCTTCAATCTGAAATTGATCAAACATGCAATCAAGATGTACTGATTATTACTGGTGATTGGAATGCAAAGGTTGGGAACAAAGAGGAAGCACCAGTAATTGAAAAAAATAGCCTTGGTGTTAGAAATGATGCTGGACAATGGCACATGATAGAATTCTGGGGGAAAAAAAAAAAAAAATTGAAGTGTTCATTTCAAGTACTTTCTTTAGACAGCACAAGAGACAATTATACACATGGACCTCACTGAATGAAATACACAGAGATCAAATTGACTACATCTGCAGAAAGAGACGACGTAAACGCTCTATATCATCCGTGAAAACAAGGCCAGGGGCAGATTGTGGAACAGACCATCAGTTGCTCATATGCAAACTCGAACTGAAGCTGAACCAAATGAAAATAAATCCATGAGAGCCAAAGTATGACATTGAATATATCCCACCTGAATTTAGATATCATCTGAACAACAGATTTGATACATTAAACACTAAAGACCAAAGAACAGAAGAGTTGTGGGATGACATCAAGAACATCATACATGAAGATAGCAAACAGTCTTTCAGAGACAAGAAAGAAGAGAAGATCAAAATGGATGTCAGAAGAGACACTTGAACTTCCTCTCCAGTGTAGAGATGCTAAATCAAATGGAAGAAATATGGAGGTACAATAGCTGAACAGAAAATTTCAAAGGTCAGCTCAAGAAGACAAAGTCAAATATTACAATGAATTGTGCAAAGATTTGGAGTCAGAAATCCAAAAAGAAGAATACGCTCAGCTGGGGTAACTGAAGAAAAAAATACAAGCCTTGACTTTCATTATTGAAGGATTCGCTGGGCAAATTATTGAATGATGCAGAAAGCATCAAGAGAAGATGGAAGGAATATACACAGTCACTGTACTAAAAGGAAATGATTGATGTTCAACCGTTTCAAGAGGTAGCATATGATCAAGAGCCAATGATACTGAAGGAGGAAGTCCAAGGTGCATTGAAGGAACTGGCAATGAATAAGGCACAAGGAATTCATGGGATAAAAAAATTAACTCAACAATAGCCTGTCTAAAAAAATATTTTTTT
>NW_006417833.1:2423-3749 GCF_000296735.1 Chrysochloris asiatica | reverse complement strand
GTAAATTTATGGAGACTTGTTTTGTGGCCTAAAACATGGTCTATTCTGGAGAATGTTCCATGTGCACTTGAAAAGAATGTGTATTGTGTAGTTGTTGGGTTGAATGCTCTGTACACATCTATAAAGCCCAGTTGGTTGATTGTGTTGTTTAGTTCTTCTGTGTCTTTGTCAAGTTTCTTTCTGGTTGTTCTATCCATTTTTGAAAGTGGTGCATATACATACATATTTTGTTGTTAAGTGTTGTAGAGTCAGTTCTGACCCATAGCAACCCTGTATAGGGTTTCCAAGAGAGACTGGTGAGCATGAATTGCCAACTTTGCAGTTGAAACCGACTTTGCAGTCCAGCACATTAGCCCACAGCACTACACCAGTACTCCGTATGCACATATATAGGTCTATATGAAGGAAATGGCTCACACAGTTGTAGAGGTGGTCAAGTTTAAAGTTCCTGGGTTAGATGTTAGGCTGGAGGCTCTTCCTGATACATGTAGCAGCAGGGCTGATGAATTCAAGATCAGTAGGTCAGATGGCAGACTTCTGGCTGAAAAGGCAGATCAATCCAAAGTTAGCAGATAAGATGACAGGCTGCGGACAACTCCCAGGATCAACAGGCAATACTGCAGACTGCTGTCTCAAGTCCAAAAAACCTGATAACCAGACAGATGCAGGATCAAGACCCAGCAAAAAGAATGACTAATATGATGGAAGCAAGCTCCATGGTAAGGAAACTTCCTTTCAGTTGATTGACTGCTCATGATGGAAGTGATTACATTCTATTAGATCACACCATGGGAGATTACTACATCTCCATCACCAAACCAGAGTCCTGGGGTGGCGCTGTGGGTTAATGCACCAGACTTCAAGCTATTTGAACTGCAAGGCTGGCACCATATAAGTGTGCAGGTAGATATTAGGGAGTTAATGGGAGAAAGATCATCCACTATTTTTGTCTCTGAAGGTCAGTTATCTGCCTGTGCTCAGCACAAATCTCGGATGGTTGAGTCCTGTTATGCTGTGATTTTACAGATTGCTTTATGTTGATCCTACACAGGTAGCTCTGGCAGCACAGCGGCTGCGGATTGCAAAAACAATAGCTGGAAATTCCAAGTTGCTACTGGTAGCATAGTGGTTACAAATCGGGCTGCGAGCCGAAAGGTCAGCAGTTCGAAACTACCAGCTGTTCTGCGGGAGAAAGATGAGGTTTTCTGGTCCTGTAAAGATTTACAGCCTCGAAAACCCTGTACAGGGTTGCTATGAGTCGGAACCGACTCCACGGCACATAACAACAACAACAACAACCTGGGAGAAAGGCAAGGTACCCGGCCC
>NW_006417833.1:0-1004 GCF_000296735.1 Chrysochloris asiatica | reverse complement strand
AAATCATTGAACAATATTATTAATATCACATTCATGTAGAATTTTGCTGAAGATAATTTAAAAATGATTTCAGCAATACATTGACAGGGAGCACTCAGAAATCCAAGTTGGATTCAGAAGAGGTGGTAGAACAATGCATATTATAGATGACAGCAGATGGAGCTTGGCTGAGAGCAGAGAAGATAAGAAAGATGTTTACTTATGCTTGATTCATTATGAAAAGGAATTTCACTGTGTGGATCATAACAAATAGTGGGTGGCATTGAGTAGATGGTTATTTCAGAACACTTAATTGTGCTCATGAGGAACCTGTTCATAGACCTAGAAACAAGCTTTAGAACAGAACAAGGGGACACTAAATGGCTTAAAATCAGTAAAGGTGTGTTCCAGGATTATATTCTTTCACCAGACTTACTCAATCAGTATGCTGAGCAAATAATCCAAGAGACTGGATTTTATGAAAAAGAATGTGGCATCAGGATCACAGGAAGAGTCATCAACAACCTGTGATATGCAGATGACACAACTTTGCTTGCTGAAAGTGAGGAGGACTTTACTAGTGAAGATCAACAACTACAGCCTTAAGTATAGATTGCACGTCAATGTAAAGAGAAAAAAAAAATCCTCACAATTGAATGAATAAGTAGCATGATAAATGGAGAATAAACTGAAGTTGTCAAAGATTTCATTTTGCTTGGATCCACAATCAACAGTCTTGGAAGTGACAGCAAGAAATCAAAACATGTATTACATTAGGCAAATCTGCAAAAGACCGCTCACAAATGTGAAAGAGCAAAGATGTCACTTTAAGGACAAAGGTATACCTCATACCAAGCCATGGTATTTTCAATAGCCTCATAAGCATGGATAGTTGGACACTTAGTGAGGAAGACAGGTATGGGGAGTGTTCAAACTGCAGACCATATTGTTGTTGTTGTTGTCAGGGGCCATCGAGTCGGAACCGACTCATAGCGACCCCATGCACAGCAGAATGAAACAATGTC
>NW_006417832.1:4459-5136 GCF_000296735.1 Chrysochloris asiatica | reverse complement strand
AAAAAAGAAAAGAACCACATGATCATATCGATTGATGCAGAAAAGGCATTTGACAAAATCCAACAACCATTCCTGATAAAAACACTCAACAAAATGGGAATTGAAGAGAAATTCCTCAACATAATTAAGAGCACATATACAAAACCAACAGCCTACATTACTCTCAATGGAGAGAAACCGAAAGCCTTCAGGAACCAGATAAGAATGCCCTTTGTCATCACTATTCAATATTGTGCTGCAAATCTTAGCAAGAGCTATATGGCAAAACAGGGAAATTAAAGGCATCCAAATTGGCAAACAGGAAGTAAAACTCTCTCTATTTGCAGACGATACGATCCTATAAGTAGAAAACCCTGAAGAGTCAGTAAAAAGCTACTAGAACTCAATGGACTATTCAGCAAAGTGGCAGGATATAAGATCAACATACAAAAATCAGCTGGATTCCTCTATACCAAAAACGACAGCTTTGGAAAGGACATTAGGAAAGCAACACCATTTACACTAGCCACCCAAAGCACGAAATATCTAGGAATAAATATAACTAGACTTATAAAAAGGAAACTACAAAACACTACTACAAGAAACCAAAAGAGACTTATAAGAATGGAAGAATGTACCATGCTCCTGGATAGAAAGACTTAACATTGTAAAATGTCAATACTGCCCAAAGCAATTTA
>NW_006417832.1:0-884 GCF_000296735.1 Chrysochloris asiatica | reverse complement strand
CATTACATAAAACTATAGGTAGAATCCTGAACAGCATCCAGAATCTTGAGGGGTGGGAAATTTCCTCTTAAAAGGACGAGCAGACCATCCTGGAGCAGCTAGAAGAACAGAAGATACTTCTTGAAAGAACAGACAGGAAAAATAGAAAACATTATAAGCAGACCGACTGATTACTACAAGAACAAGCAAATTGCTCACCCAGGAGACATTCCAAGCAAGTGGTTGGGTTCCCTCAAAGTAAACCCCCTTCCAAGACTAAGAATCAATGGGAATATGCACTCTGACTGGTGACTGCACTGATCACCGATAAGGGGCACTGAGGGAAAAACAGCAATGAAGCTGTGAGCTAAGCCCTGGTTGGCCAGCATTGTGGCAAGAACTGGTGACTCTTGGGCCCCAAGTCAGTGACATTGCCACAGAGGACTAGAGTGGAGAGTGAAGCATCCAGCTGATAAGAAGAGAGGGCAGATGCACAAGAACACCCACACCTGCAGATAATACCAACTTGACCTGGCTTCAATGACTGGATGATCAGAGTTCAACAAGAAGAAAGTAGAGGAAAAAAAGAGTAATCTGATAGAATTTAATGAACTTGACCTAAACCTATGGATGCAGTACCTCAAAAGAGGGAATAAATCTTTACAGCAAGGATCAGTCTCACCCCCTCCATACACAGAGTAGACAGGAATGGGCAACTTGGACATTGGCTACCCAAAATGGGGGTGCTAGAAAGGCAAGAAGTGACTAGCTTAGAAGCTTTCAAGAAGGAACCTAGAAAGACTGGTGGGGGTGGGGGGTAATGTAGGGACAGGCTTGCAGGGTATACCCTTTGGTGTGTTGATGATGCATGAGGGGATTGTAACCATGGCAATGAAACGATATAC
>NW_006417831.1:3120-3640 GCF_000296735.1 Chrysochloris asiatica | reverse complement strand
CCTAACAGCCCTAGCCCTAGCCCTAAAGCCCTTCGCCCAATGCCCTAGCCCTAGCCCTAAACGTAGCCCTCAAGTACTAGCCCTGTCCTTAGCCCTAAAATCCTAGCAGCCCTAGCCCTAGCCCTAGCACTAAAGCCCTAACAGCTCCAGCCCTAACCCTAGCCCTTAAGCCTATAAGTCCTAGCCCTTACCCAAGCACTAAAGCCCTATCAGACCTATCCCTATCACTAGCCCTAAAGCCCTAAAATCCCTAGACGTAACCCTAAAGCCCTAACAGCCCTAGCCATAGCACTAGCCCTTAAACCCTAACAGACCTAAGACTAACCCTAAAGCCCTAACAGTCCTAGACCAAAAGCCCTAACAGACCTAGTCCTAAAGTCCTAACAGCCCTAGCCCTGGCCTTAGCTCTAAACGCCTAACAACCCTACCCCTAGCCCTAACCTTAAAGGCCTAAAAGCCCTAGCCCTATAACTAAAGCCCTAACAGCCCTCGCCCTAGCAATAATGGCCTAACAGCCCTA
>NW_006417831.1:0-724 GCF_000296735.1 Chrysochloris asiatica | reverse complement strand
TAAAGTCCTATAAGTCCTAGCCCTAATATTAGCACTAAAGCCCTAACCTCTCTAGCCATAGCCCTAGCACTAAAACCGTATAAACCCAAGACCTAACCCTAGCCCTAAAGCCCTAACAGCCCTAGCCCTAGACTTAGATCTAAAATCCTAAAAGCCCTAGTCCTAGGCCTAAAGCCCTTAAGCCCTAACATCCCTAGACCTAAAACCCTATCAGCCCGAGCCCTAGACCTAGGCCTAAAGCCCTAGCCCTAAATCCTTAGCCCTAGCCTTAGCACTAGAGCACTAAGAGCCCTAGCCTTGGCCCTAAAGCCCTAACAGTCGTAGCCCTAGCCCTAGCCCTAGCCCTAATGGCCTAACAGCCCTAGCCCTAGCCCAAAGCCCTTGCCCTAATGCCCTAGTCCTAGCCCTAGGCCTAAAGCCCTAGCCATAGCAATAGCCATAGCCTAAAGCCCTAACAGCAGTAGCCATAGATCTAAATCCCTAACAGGCCTTGCCCTAGCCCTAAAGCCTTAACAGCCCTAGACCTAAAGCCCTTGCCTTAAAACCCTAGCCCTAGACCTAGCCCAAAAGCCCTAGCCCTTGGCCTATCCCTAAAGCCCTAACAGCCCAAGCCCTAGTCCTAAAGCCCTAAAAGCTCTAGTCCTAGCCCTAGCCCTAAAGTCCTAAAAGGTCTAGCCCTGGCTCTAGCCTTAAAGCCCTATCATCCCTTGCCCTAGACCTAGCC
>NW_006417830.1:2899-3966 GCF_000296735.1 Chrysochloris asiatica | reverse complement strand
AAAACACAATGGTCTGGGTCAGGCGCACCTTAGTCCTCAAGCTGACATCTCTGCTCTTCAATACTTTAAAAAGTATTGAAGTAGGAGATCTTAATGCATCACTTTTTTTAAAAATGTTTTATTGTGAATTATGTGATAGTTTACATGGGAGAACATTAGCTTTACATTCATTCTATCATATATTGTTTCACTGCCCTGGTTACAATCCCATCCATGCATCATCAACCAACCAAAGGGTATACCCTGCAAGCCTGCCTCCCTGCCTCTCTCCTCCCCCCCTCCCCCGGTCATCAGTACACAGCCCATATCCCTCTCTGGGTCTAGAGTCCCCAGCTGCTCCATCTCTCCATGTCATCATCTCTGCCTCCATTAATTAATGCATCACTTTTTATATAGGGCAAAACAACTGGAAAAAAAACCTCAACACACAGAATAATCAAAACAATCAACAAACTTGGCCTCATAGATTTTTTCAGAACACTCAACCCAACAACAGCATAATATACAATCTGTTCCAGTGCACATGGAACATTCTCCAGAATAGTATATGTAAGGTCACAAACAATAAATTTAAATTATGCAGAGGCTTTCATTTATGTGGATCATGACAAGTATCAAAATATGATAAAGCATCTTCTCAGAACACAAGACTATACATTCAGAAATTAGTATTAGAAATTGAATAAAAGCTAATGGGAAATAGAAAATTAAGTAAAAAATTTCTCGAATCAAACAAGAATGGAAACAATGTACCAAAACCTTTAAGACACAGCAAAAGCAGTGCATGGAGGGAAATTTATAGCAACAAATTCACACATCCAAAAGAAGAAAGAACCAAAATCAGCACCTTAACCCAACATCTCTATTTTAGAGCAAGACCAGCAAAGTAGATATGCATTATGACCAAGTGGGATTCATATTAGATATGCAAGGATGGTTCAGTATTAAAAAAACAATCAATGTAAACCACCACAAAAGTAAAAGAATTACATGATCATATCAACTGATGCAGAAAAAACATTTGACAAATTCCAACACCCATTCCTGAAAAAACACTCAATTAAATA
>NW_006417830.1:0-618 GCF_000296735.1 Chrysochloris asiatica | reverse complement strand
CTTCACTGGGCACGTTGTAGCCCCATTTTAGGTATTCCAATTAGTTATAGGCAGAAGACAGAATTACAAGCTTTCTATGGTGATATTTCTGGCTATTCCTTTCTCTCCGTCTTCAGTGTCTATTTTATAATGGTATGCAAGGGAAACCAAGATTCAAAAGACAGCCAAGCATCTTAACACTATTTCCCCCCTTTTTCCCCATCCCAACCATGTCTCAATCCCTGTATCCCAGAATCCTGTTGTTCCAAGGTTGTGCATACATCATTCTTTACCTCTGTCCCACTTAGCCCATGCAAACCTTCCTAATTGTTCTCCCATCCACTTTGTTCTTCCATTCTCCTCCCCCTTCTTGTATATTGTCCCCCTCCCCAGCACCCAAACTATCCTGTTTCTATTCCCTGCCCGGTGCTCCACCTTCCCCTCCCTCCCCTCACTCCACCCCCCACATCTCAACAACCAGCAAATAATTCTCTCCCACCCCCTTTAATATGGATTCTTTTTCTTAGTCTTTTACAGCAGTGGAAGCGCCATACTGCTTTCCACAGAGGTTGGACCATTTTGCAGTCCCACCAGCAATGCAGGAGTGTCCCAGTCTCTCCACATCCCTCCCAGCATTTA
>NW_006417829.1:2071-4079 GCF_000296735.1 Chrysochloris asiatica | reverse complement strand
CTCTTGGACCTCCTCATTTCTTTCATTTGCTTTAGCAACTCTACGCTGGAGAGCAAGTTTCAGTGTCTCACCTGACATCCATTTTGACATTTTCCTTCTTTCTTGTCTTGTTCATATGATAGAATTCTAAAAAATCAATGATTTGTTCATTTCACATACCTTCTTTAGACAGCATAAGTGATGACTATATACATGGACCTCGCCAGATGAAATACAGATGGAATACATAGAAATCAAATTGACTTCATTTGCAGAAAAAAAACAATAGAAAAGCTCCATTTCATTAGTCAAAACTAGGCCAGGAGAAGATTGTGGAACAGACCACTTTGCCTGGTGTTCTGTGGTATTACTGGTGGAGATCTTCACCTATAACCTACCTTACATCAAGCCCTGCTCCCCTATGTATTGTTTCTTAACTGCTGCCTCCAAAAGCATTGATTGTGTATCCAAGTAAAAATCTTTCACAGTTTCCATCTTTTCTCCATTTATCAATGTTGTGCTTACTTGTCCAGTTGTGAGGATTTTTATGTAATCCATATTGAAGGCTGTAGTCTAATCTTCATTATTGCGTATTACAAGTCTTCTTTGCTTGCGGTAAGTAAGGTTCTATCATCTGCTTGCTGCAGGTGGTTAATGAGTTTTCCTCTAATCTGTATGTTATGTTATTCTTCATATAGTCCATCTTCTTGAATTATTTGTTTGGCATCCAGACTGAATAAATATGATGGAAGTATAAAACTCAGGTGTATTGTTGTGTTGTTAAGTACAATCGACTCATAGCAACCCTGTATAGAATTTTCCAGGAGAAACTAGTGGGACTGAACTACTAATCTTGCATCTAAATGACCACTGCTTATCCTACAACACCACAGTTAATTTGATGTGATTTATTTTAAGGTCAAAGAAAAATGAAATAAGGCCAAATTGAAGGAAACAATAATTTAATAGCATATTTTTTTTTCAAATTCAGTGTTTTTAATCCCATAATGCTATATTGGCTTCAGATAAAATACTAATGGAGTTCTGGTAGCATAGTGGTTATGAAATAGGCTGTGAACTGCATTGTCAGCAGTTTGAAACTCCCAGCTGTTCCACAGGAGAAAGATGAGGCTTTCTGCTCCCGTAAAGATCTGCAGCTTTGGAAACCCTGTACAGGGTGATTATGAGTCGGAAACGACTCCACGGCACATAGCAACAACAACAAAAACAAGGAGTGCCTGGTGGGTTTGAACTGTTGACCTTGTGCTTAGCAGTCTAATGCTTATCCTACATTTCCACATCAGGACTGGATAAGGCAACTATGGGGTATAATTCTCCAATCTTTTAGTTAGAAAATGAGCTTGTTAATTATTTCCCTTTATTTGTTTCCAGTGATTCTGTACTGACTTATAGTGTACTTATCACAACAGAACAAAACTCCTCCTGATGTTGTGCCAACCTCACAAATGTTGATATGCTTGAGGTCATTGCTGCTGTCACTGTGCCAATCCATTTCATTGGATGTGACCCTCCATTTTATCAAACATGATATCCTTCTACAGGGACTGGTCCCTCCTGTTAATATGTTTGAAGTGTGAGAAATGAAGTCTGGCTCTGGCTTCCAAGGAGCATTCTGATTCTACTTATTCCAACACAAATTGGTTTGTTCTTTTGGCAGCTTTGTTGCTGTTAGGTGCCATCGAGTCGGCACCGACTCATAGTGACCCTATGTACAGCAGAACGAAACAATGTCTGTTCCTGGGTCAATCTCACTACTGTTGCCACATTTGAATCTATCAATGCTGCCACCTGGCCAATCCATCTCATTGGGGGTTTTCCTCTTTTTCTCTGATCCTCCATCTTACCAAGCATTATATCCTTCTCCAGTGACTGATCCCTCCTGACAATATGTCCAAAGTATGAAAGACGTAGTTTGGCCATCTTGGCCTCTAAGGAGCACTCTGGCTGCACTTCTTCCAAAACAGATCTATTGGTTCTTTTGGCAGCCCATGAAACTTTTAGTATTCTC
>NW_006417829.1:0-1156 GCF_000296735.1 Chrysochloris asiatica | reverse complement strand
ATACGTCGTTTGATTTCTTAACTGCTGCTTCCATGAGTGTTGATGGCTGGTCTGAACAAAATGAAGAGTTTGACTACTTCAACCTTTTTCTACTTATCTTGATGTTATATATTGGTCCAATGGTGCGAATTCACACATTATTAAATGACTTTAGATTGTTAAGATATTGACTGATTTATTAGAGGTCCTTTGAAAACATTTTTTAAAATGGTCACAAGTCAAAGTGAAAAAATGATACAGGAAGAGAAACACATAAATTTAAAAGGAGTATCAATTGTACACAGAGATGTCTCTACTTAGTAGGAGGCACCACATATATTCGCAGTCATAGGAGGATATTGCAATCTCCCCCAAAGTTTTTCTAAAGTTCATAGCTGTTAATACTACTTGCATATGCATGGCAAATTTCTTTCATACTCTAGAAAACTGAATCTTGGTTGTATCACTGCACTATTATTACTTTTTTAAGAGATTGACATAAACTATATATTTATGTTTAATTAAATCTAAATAACAGTGGATCTTAACATTATTTACATTTTTTTTTTTTAAATATGTGAAGGAAATATGAGTAGAGCACAAGAAGCACACAAATTTCTATAAATAGTTTCTTTTATTTTGGCTTAACACTATCTTAGAAAGTTAATTTCCCAAGTGAAACAAGTGAACATAAAAAAGAAATATACTGCAAGTGATGTGCTAATAGTATGTACCATATAATTTATCTTTTCCTTGATGGACTTTTAAATGGTGGTTATTGTCACCAGTTGCCATCCATTGGGTTCTGACTCACATATACTCTGTTAACACTGCCACATCCTTTGCCTTCTTCAGAATCATTGCAATATTTGTTCTTTTACCAAGTTGCTTTTTAACAGGGTGTTATTCAGTTTCCATATATTCGGCTTTATTTCCTTGGTCTTCTTATTGTTGATTCTAGTTTTATAGCATTGTGGTCTGAAAAAAATGCTTTGTAGTATTTTGATGTTTGTAAATTTATGGAGGCTTGCTTCGTGACCTAACACATGGTCAATTCTGGAAAATGTTCCATGTGCAATGGAGAAGAAGGTATATTGTGCTGTTGTTGGGTTGAATGCTCTGTACACATCTATGAGGTCAAGTTGGTTCATTGTACTGTTTAGTTCCTCTGTAACTT
>NW_006417828.1:4159-5485 GCF_000296735.1 Chrysochloris asiatica | reverse complement strand
TTTACCACAGCAGGCTGAAGAAAGCCTCCTCTCCATAAGAAGCGGAAACTGACCCTACCAAACTTCATAAGATAACACTGAGACGTACAACCCGCCCTGCTTCTGCCACAAACCAGGAGCTGGCTGATCTATGCAGGACCAAAGCATGAGGATGTCCACCATGGGATTCATTTTAATTAGACTTTTGGGTGTGGGAAAGGGAGACATCTGTGTAATCTATACACCCACACCACCAAGGTGGGCCAAACAGTAACCACGCTACTCTTCTATTGTTGCTATAAAAGTGAGGGTACCCTCTTAAGTAACTGAATCTATAATCAATGGAACTGGTGGTGGTGGTGGTGGTTGTGGTATGTGCCATGGAGTCGGTTCTGACTCATAGAGACCCTGTACAGGGTTTCCGAGGCTGTAAATCTTTATGAGAGCAGAAAGCCTCATCTTTCTCCTGCCAAACAGCTGGTAGTTTCGAACTGCTGACCCTGAGGTTAGCAGCCCAATTCATAACCACTATGCTACCTGAGGTGGCCCTAACCATTCTTGCATGTCAACAGACCCAGATACTAAATGCCATCTATCAAAATAGATTAGCCCTAAACTACTTACTGGATGCAGAGGGAGGAGGAGTATGTGAGAAGGTGAATTATGCTAACCGCTGCATACAAGTAGATGACCAGAATCTGGCAGTAGAAGACCTTGTAAAAATCCAGAATGTTGCCCATGTCCCTATGCAAACCTGGAGTGGGTGAAACCCACAGAGCCTATAGGGAGGGTAGTTTTTCACCTTTACAGGGTTCAAGACCCTCATGGGTGGGGTCCTGTTTTATTTGGAATTTACTTAATCAGTCCATGCCTTCTCCCACTAGCAATCAGGGCCATGGGAACTGCCATTAAAACTAATAAATCAAAAGGGGTACCAACAATCCAAATCAATACCATCCCTTACATTGAAGATACCCCTGGGAAAAAGGTCCCAAAGGGCATTAACGGGGGGAATGAAGAGGAAAGGTAAAATCATTCACTGCCATCTCCTCACAGGAGGCAAGCTAAAATGCTAATCAGGTTAATGAATTGGGACCAACCTCCCACCCAAGAAATAAGCTAGAATGCTAATCATGTTACTGAATGGGACCAATCTTCCTGGTGTTCCCCCTGCCCTCCAACAGGTATGCAGCCTGGCCCCTTCCTACTCTGACCCCATATAGGCCAATGTTACCCTCCATTCAGGGCTCAGAATCTGGAGAAATTAGCTACTCTGAGTCAGCCGGATTAATAAAATATTGAAACTCTGCTTCAAAAAAAGAATACACAGATTCACTGTACCAAAAA
>NW_006417828.1:0-494 GCF_000296735.1 Chrysochloris asiatica | reverse complement strand
CCTATCCCCTCTGTACACAGGGTTGATAGGGACAGGCAACTTAGACATTGGCTACCTAAAATGGGGAGGAGTGGGGTGGAGGGCTATAAAGGAACAAAGTGACTGACTTACAAGTTTTCAAGAGAAAGTTTAGTTTCAGAGTGTGCAGGGGAAGGTAGAATCCCACTGAACAGTTTTTCTCTCGTCTAGATGGGTCTAGTGAAAGGAGATGGGGACAGGATTCATTTGATTCAATAGTAAGTTAATGTTATCATACCTAATTGTGATTGTCACAACTCTAAAGATAGAAGTTGTATAACATAAAGGGGGGAGTAGTTAATCTTGTATTTCAGGAACAGAGGACCCTAGGACCATCGAGAGTGAAGTGCATGAGCAGAACATGAGACCCTTTCCAGAAAAGCAGAGACACCAGAGATGGAGGCTGAGGTGATGGCATGGAGAGATTGAGCAGGTGAGGACACTAGACTCATGGAAAGAGAAAGGCTGTGTATTGG
>NW_006417827.1:0-3795 GCF_000296735.1 Chrysochloris asiatica | reverse complement strand
GGAAGAGATCCACATTTGTGCCCATTCCAAAGAGAGGTTACCCAGAGGAATGCGGAAATCATCGGACAATCTCTTTGATATCTCATGCAAGTAAAGTTTTGCTAAAGGTAATACAGTAACAGCTACAGTCATACATTGACAGAGAACTTCCAGAGGTTCAAATTTGATTCAGAAGAGACCATTCAACGAGGGATATCATTGCTGATACCCGATGGATCTTGACTGAAAGCAGAGAATATCAGAAAGATGTTTACCTGTGGTTTATTGACTATGCAAAGGCTTTCAATTGCGTGGATCACGGACAATATTGTGAAGTATGAGTATTCCGGAACACTTAATTGTGATCATGAGTTATCTGTACCTAGACCAAGAGGCAGTTGTTCAAACAGAACATGGGAACACTGAATGGTTTAAAATTAAGAAAGGTGAGCGACAAGATTGTATTCTTTCACCATACTTATTCAACCTGTATGCTGAGCAAATAATCCGAGAAGCTGGGTTCTGTGAAGAAAACCATGGCATCAGAATTGGAGGAAGACTCATTAACAACCTGCAATATGCAGATGATACAACCTTGCTTGCTGAAAGTGAAGAGGACTTGAAATATTTACTTATGAAAATCAAAGAGCACAGCCTTCTGTATGGACTGCCTCTCAATGTCAAGAAAACAAAAATCCTCACCACTGGACAAATAAACAACATTCTTATCAATGGAGAAAAGATTGAAGTTGTCGGGGACTTCATTCTTCTTGGATCAACTATCAACACTCACTGAAGCAGCAGTCAAGAAATCAAACGACTTACTGCATTAAGCAAATATGCTGCACAATACCTTTTTAAAGTGTTGAAGAGCAAGGATGTCAGTTTGAGGACTAAGGTGCGCCTGACCCAAGCCTTTGTGTTTTCAATAAACTCATATGCATGCGAAAGCTGGACAGTGAATAAGGAAGATCGTAGAAGAATTGATGCCTTTTGAGTTATGGTGTTGGAGGAGAATATTGAAAATGCCATGGGCTGCCAAAAGAACCAATAGATCCGTTTAGGAAGAAGTGCAGCCAGAGTGCTCCTTAGAGGCCAAGCTAGCCAAACTTCGTTTTCATGCTTTGGACATTATTTTCAGGAGGGAGCAGTTGCTGGAGAAGAATATCATGTTTGGTAAGGTGGAGGGTCAGAGAAGAAGAAGAAGGCCCCCAGCGAGATGTATTGGCTAAGTGGCAGCATCGATGGACTCAAGCGTGGCACCAATAGTGAGGCTGGCCCAAGATCAGGCAGTGTTTGTTCTACTGTGCATAACGTTGCTATGGGTTGGTACTGACTCGATGGCACCTAACAACAACATCACTTTAGATATCCAATGCCTTTATCATTTTAGATAACCAATGTCTAAGTTGCCCCTACCTACCTACCCTGTAGACAGAGGGAATAGCATTGATATACTTGATAATGAAGACTTTTTCCCTCTCTATTGGCATTTTGAACTACTACATCCATTAATATAGTTCAGGTTCATCAAATTGTAGCAATTTACCCTTGGTCCCATTATCAAAAATTTTTTTTGTCTTTTTCATCTTCCTCTAGTTGAGTTCTGATTATCAAGCCATCAAGTCTAGGTCAAATGGGTACTATCTGCGAGTTTTGGTGTTCTTGTTGGTCTTTTATTTTCTTTGTTTAGATTCACAGAAAAATTACAAAGAGTTCCTGTGTACCTGTGTTCTGTTTACTCTATTGTTAACATCTTATATTACTATGGTGAATGTCACAACTAAGATACCAGCTTTGGTACGTTACTGTTAACTGATGTCCAAACTATTCAGATGTCACTAGTTTTACCTTTAGTGCCAATTATCTTTTCCAGGATCCAGTCCAGTATATCGTGTTACGTTTAGTGGTCATTTCTCCTTAGGCTTCTCTGTGTTGTGACCAATTCTCAAGCATTCATTGTTGTTTGATGATCTTGAGAGTTTTGAGGAGAACTCGTCAGCTGTTTTGATAAAATATACCTCAATTTTGGTTTAATCTGATATTCTCCTGGTTAGACTGAGTTGTGTGTTTTTGAGAGGAAAACTACAGAGGTCATATTCATCACATTGTATCAAGATACTATGTACTATCAACATGACATCATTGATATTACCCTTGATCATACATTTCTCCACTGTAAGGCTATTTTCTCACTTCCCTACCTCTGTCTATATGTAGGAAGCAAATCAATTTAAGTGCAGCCTATAATTTAAGGAGGGTGGAAGATTAAGCTCCAACTCGTTGAAGAGAGAGTATCTACATAAGTTAGGACATTTTTAATCGACTAAATTATAACCAGTCATTCTTTGTAATAAAATACTTTGACACTGCATGTATGCTTTCTTGCTTCAATTACTGAAAGTACATTGATTATGAATCCCTTTCTAGCAAGATTTTACACTGTGGTGAGGATACCAGCCTGCATTTGTTGACCTCATTCAATGCCTGGTATGTAAGTACTTCCCCTGCCCCAAACAGGACACCTAATGGCTGAAATCCAGCACAAGAAAGCAGTAGGTAACAAAGTCCAAGAGTACCACATCTCTGGGAATAGTCTAGATTTCTCAATAGGGAAGGGTTTACTTTGAGTGTCCCAACTAAAAAATATTTTGATCATATTATATTGTCATCTTCTGAAATACTATTTTAACATTTTCTTAATGAAGATGCTAGAAGAGTGAAGTTTTCCCAATTTATAAATATACATAGGCAGACCCTGGGTTATGAATTAGGTGTTCTATAATTACCATTCTTCATAATGCTATCCATAGTTTCTTATGATCCACATAGATGAATACCTTTGCATAGTCAACACAAATAAACATTGTTCCGGTGTTCCCTGCTTTAAGTGTACATCCAACTAACATTAGTAATGCTATCCCTTATTCCTCATCCTCTTCTGAATCTGACTTAAATTTCTGGCAGCTCCCTGTCAGTGTACTGCTACAACCTTTTTTGAATGATCTTCAGCAAAATTTCATTTGCCTGTGATATTAATGATGATGTTCTTAGATGCCATCGAGTCGGTACCGACTCATAGCGACCTTATGAACAGCAGAACAAAACATTGCCCGATCCTGGGCCAACCTTACTAATGTTGCCACGCTTGAGTCCATTGATGCTGTCACTTGGCCAATACATCTCTCTAGGGTCTTCCTCTTTTTCTCTGACCTGCTACCTTACCAAACATGATATCCTTCTTCAATGACTGGCCCCTCCTGACAATATGTCCGAAGTACGAGAGACAAAGTTTGGCCATCTTGGCCTCCAAGGAGCACTTTGGCCGCACTTCTTCCCACACAGATCTGTTGGTTCTTTGGGCAGCCCATTCTCCTCCAACACCATAACTCAAAGGCATCAATTCTTCTACGATCTTCCTTATTCACTGTCCAGCTCTCGCATGCATATGAGTTTATTGAAAACACAATGGCTTGGGTCAGGCGCACCTTAGTCTTCAAGTTGACATGTTTGCTCTTCAACACTTTAAAAAAAGGTCTTGTGCAGCAGATTTGCCTAAAGCAATACGTTGTTTGATTTCCTGACTGTGGCTTCCATGAGTGTTGATAGTTGATCCAAGAAGAATGAAGTCCTTGACAACTTCAATCTTTTCTCCATTGTTAAGAATGTTGATTATTTGTCCAGTGGAGAGGATTTTTGTTTTCTTCACATTAATTGAGATACAATCCATACGGAAGGTTGTGCTCTTTGATCTTCATCAGTAAATGTTTTAAGCTCTCTTCACTTTCAGCAAGCAAGGTTGTATCATCTGCATAT
>NW_006417826.1:2284-3704 GCF_000296735.1 Chrysochloris asiatica | reverse complement strand
TCGGTACTGACTCGATGGCACCTCACAACAACAACAAGAACCTTCTATCCCAGTGGTGGAGAACCTTAGGCCCAGGAGCTGTGTAAGACCCTCGAAATAATTTGGTTTGGCCCTTCCAAAGCAACTGCAATTCCAGCTGTTATATTAGAGGTGAGTTTGTTTGACTAAATATAGCAGGTTAATTTTTAAGTTGATAATTTTTTATGGCCTGCGAATGATGTTATAAATTTTGGCAGAAAAAAGGTTCCCACACCTGCTCTAGCCAGTGAATTATTCTTCCTTCCTGGTAACCACAAAGGAATGTTTCGTATAGCATGAAAACCTTTTCTTGAGTTTTCATAATAGTGGTCTAATACATTATTTGTCCTTTTATAATTGACTAATTTTACTCAGCATAATGTCCTCCAGGTTCACCCATGTTATGAGGTGTTTCACAGATTTGATTCATCATTATTCTTCACGATTGCATAGTATTCCATACTGTGTATTTACCAAAGCTTATTTATACATTCTTCTGTTGTTAGGCATTTAGGCTGTTTCCATCTTTTTTGATATTGTTAATAGTGCAGCAATGAACATCAGTGTGCATGCATCTACTCGTGTGCTGGCTCTTATTTCTTGTGGATATGGACCAAGTAGAGGGATTGCTGGGTCATACGATATTTCTATTTCCAACTTTCTGAGGAAACACTATACCATTTCCCACAGTGGTTGAACCATTTTACAGTCCCATCAGCAATGTAAGAGGGTCCCAGTCTCTCTATACCAGCATTTACTGTTTTCTGTATTTAGAACTTTGACATTAATATTGGGGTGAGATGATATCTCATTGTTGCTTTGATTTGTATCGCTCTAATAACTTTGTTGTTGTTGTTGCTACCATTATTGCCTTTGTTAAGTGCTGTTGAGTTGGTTCTGATTCATAGCAACCCTGTATAGGGGTTCCAAGGAGCAGCTGGTGGGTTTGTTTGTTCTTCTGCAAATGACTTCCAGTTGTGCCAGGACCATTTGTTGAAGAGACTATGTCTTCCTCATATAATGTGTTTTGGTCCTTTTTCAAAGATCAGCTGACTATAGGTGGATGGATTTGCTTCTGGGTTCTCAATTCTGTTCCATTGATCTATGTATCTTTCATTGTACCATTACCAGGCTGATTGAAACACTGTGGCTGTGTAGTACATTTTGAGATCAGGAAGTAAGAGGCTTTCAACTTTATTCATCTTCGTAAGCAGTGTTTGTTTATCCAAGGTCTCTTTCCTTTCCATATAGAGTTAGTGAATCTTTATTTCCATCTCTTTGAAGAATGATGTTGGTATCTGGATTTGGATTGTGTTATAGGTATATATTGATTTGGGTAGTGTTGACATTTTCACAATGTTAAGTTTCTATCCATAAGCATGGTATATTTTTCCATTTTTTT
>NW_006417826.1:0-1084 GCF_000296735.1 Chrysochloris asiatica | reverse complement strand
AATTCATTTATTTCTGCTCTAATCTTTGCTTTTTCTTTTCTTCTGATGATTGTAGGCTTACTTTGCTGCTCTTTTTCTAATTGTTGGAGATGTTGCATTAATGTGTTGATTTTAGGCCTTTTTTTTTTTTTTTATGTGTGCACTTATTGCTATAAACTGGTGGCCTCTCAGCACTGCTTTTGCTGTGTTCCAAAGGTTTTGATAGGTTGTGTTTTCATTCTCATTTGATTCAAGAAAATTTTATTTCAGTTTTTATTTGTTCTACTGTTACACAGTAGTTTCTAAGCAGGTTGCTCTTCAGTTTTCTTGGATTTGATTTCCTCCATTAATCCTATTGTTAATTTCTAATTTCATAACATTGTGATCGAAAAGATGCTTTGTAGTATTTTGATGTTTTTTTAATTTATTGAGGCTTGCTTTGTGATTTATCATATGGTCTCTGTTGGAGACTGTTCCATGTGCACTGGAAAAGAATGTGTTTTGTACTGTTGTTGCATTGAGTACTCTGTAAATCTATGAGGTCAATTTGCTTAATTGTGTTTAGTTCTTCCATGTCTTTGCTGAGTTTCCATCTAGTTGTTCTGTCTCTCATCAAAAGTGGTGTATTCCAAAATATATCGCATGGGGAGGGGATAGTCTCTTCAACAGATGGTGTTGGCAGAACTGGACAATGATATGCAAAAGACTGAAACAAGACCTTCACCTCATGCCTTATACAAAAACCAACTCAACATGGATTAAGGACCTAAATGTGAATCCCAGAATTATGAAGGTTATCAATGAAAAACTCGGGACGAATGTGAGGGCACTAATTCTAGGAATACATGCACTACAAAACATTTTGAAAATCACACAAACAAAAATAGATAAAATAGATGAGTGGGACATACTAAAAATTAAAGACCTGTGTACATTAAAAGACTTCACCAGAAGAGTAAAAAGAGAACCCACAGAATGGGAAAAAATCTTTTGCAATGACATGTCAGACAAGTGACTCATTTCTAAAATATACACAAAACTACAACATCTTTACAAGAAAATGATAAATAACCCAATTAAAAAGTGGGCACAGGATATGAACAGA
>NW_006417825.1:2750-3836 GCF_000296735.1 Chrysochloris asiatica | reverse complement strand
CTTGACAACTTCAATCTTTTCTCCATTGATAAAAACGTTGTTTATTTGTCCAGTGGTGAGGATTGTTGTTTTCTTTACATTCAGATGCAATCCATAGCAAAGGCTGTGTTCTCTGATCTTCATCAGTAAATGTTTTAAGTCCTCTTCACTTTCAGCAAGCAAGGTTGTATCATCTGCACACTGCAGGTTGTTAATAAGTCTTTCTCCAATCCTGATGCTATGTTTTTCTTCATAGAACCCAGGTTTTCGGATTATTTGCTCAGTATACAGGATGAATAAGTATGGTGAAAGAATACAACCTTGTCGCACACCTTTTTATATTTTAAAATATTCAGTATTCCCATGTTTTATTCAAACAACTGCCTCTTGGTCCAGGTACAGATTCCTCATGAGCACAATTAAGTGTTCCAGAATACTCATACTTCACAACATTGTCTATAGCTTGTCATGATCCACACAATCAAAAGCCTTTGCATAGTAAATAAAGCACAGGTAAACATCTTTCTGATATTCTCTGCTTTCGGCCAATATCCATCAGACATCGTATCCGTCCATAAATTTACAAGCATTAAAATACTACAAAGCATTTTTTCAGATCACAATGCCATAAAACTAGAAATCAACAAAAGAAGACCAAGGAAATAAAGTTGAATACATGGAAACTGAATAACACCCTGTTGAAAAGCAACTGGGTAAAAGAATAAATTAAATATGAATTCACCAAGTTCCTAGAAACAAACGAGAATGTAACCACAACATACCAAAATCTTTGGGACACGGTGGAAGCGGTTCTGAGAGGACAATTTATTGTGATAAATGTGCACATCCAAAAAGAGAAAAGAACCAAAATTAGCACATTAATACAGCATCTCCAACAATTAGAAAGAGACCAACAGAAGAACCTACAGTAACCAAAAGAAAAGAAATAATAAAGATAAGAGCAGAAATAAATGAGATGGAAAACAGAAAAAACTACAGAAAGACTCAACAGGACAAGAAGCTCGTTCTTTGAAAGGATTAATAAAACGACAAACCACTGGCAAACCTAACTAAAGAAAAAAAGGGAGAAGACAAAAATAACTCACT
>NW_006417825.1:0-995 GCF_000296735.1 Chrysochloris asiatica | reverse complement strand
TACAAAACACTACTACAAGAAACCAAAAGAGACTTACAAAAGTGGAAGACCATACCATGTTCCTGGGTAGGAAGACTCAACATTGTGAAAATGTCAATACTTCTCAAAGAAATTTATACATACAATGCAATCCCAATCCAGATTCCAACAACATTCTTCAAAGAGATGGAAAAGACAATAATGAACTATATATGGAAAAGAAAGAGACCCAGGATAAGCAAAGCAATGTCCAAGAAGAAGAACAAGGTTGGAAGCCTCTCACTCCACAATTTCCAAATTTACTACATAGATACAGTGGTCAAAACAGCCTGGTACTAGTACAATGAAAGATACATTGATCACTGGGACAGAATCAAGAATCCAGAAATTAACCCATATACATACAGCCAATTGATTTTTGACAAAGTGCCTAGGTATATTGCATGGGGAGGAGATAGTCTCTTTAACAGATGGTGCTGGTAGAACTGGAAAGTGATATGTGAAATATTGAAACAAGACCTTTACTTCACCCCCTATACAAAAACAAACTCAGCATGGATTAAAGACCTAAATGTGAATCCCAAAATTATGACGGTCATCAATGAAAAAATAGGGACAAATGTGAGGGCTCTAACTCAAGGCATACACAGACTACCAAACATTTTGAACTATACAAACAAAAGTAGACAAAATAGATGATTGGGACATACTAAAAATTAAAAATTTATTTGCATCAAAAGACTTCACCAAAAGAGTAAAAAGGGAACTCACAGAATGGGAAAATATCTTTTGCAATGACACATCAGATAATAGCCTCATTTCTAAAATATATAGGAAACTACTGCACCTCTACAAGAAAAAGACAAGTAATCCAATTAAAAAATGGGCACAGGACATGAACAGATACTTCACCAAGGAGGAGATCTGGGCAGCCAACAAACATGAAGAAATGTTCATGATCACTAGCCATCAGAGAAATGCATATCAAAACTACAATGAGATATCATCTCACACCA
>NW_006417824.1:2446-3723 GCF_000296735.1 Chrysochloris asiatica | reverse complement strand
ACTTGATTTCATCTTCATTTGGATGTTCTGTAACCCACCAAATCCAAGAAGCAGCTGGTAGCTTTGAACCACCAGCCTTTCTGTTAGCAGTCTAGTGCTTATCCTACAGTGCCACACCAGGATCCAGCAAATTTGTCCCTCAAATATGAAGATATAATGAGGACATTTCCAAAAAGCCCAGAAATTAAAAGAATGTAAAAACCAGACTAGCCTTGTAAAGATGTTTAAGGGAACCCTTTGGACAGAAAGCCAACAACAGCAGACAAAAACCAGAGATTTAATATATATGACAATATCACCCAGAACTCAACCCAGATATAGAAGCATTCAAAGTAAAACAAACCTGTAAGAATTAAAATAGGGAACCAACGAAACCAGTTAGCAACAACAACAGGAAATAAATAAATAAATAAAGTAAAAAGAGAATAATGTAGTTACAGAACTTTCAAATAAAGATGAAATCAAATAGATTTCAAGAAAAATAAATAAATAAATGAAATTAAACCTAACTGTAACCCGAAAGCTAGATGAGACCTTACTCCTAGTGCTAGCCCAACTCCTACCTCTACCACTATCCCTAGTCCTAACCCTTATTCTAATACTGAATGAAGCCCTAGGCCTAGCCTAGACCTCGTTATAGTCCTATGCCTAACTCTTTGCTCTTAATCCCCCCCATCCAAAAAAAGTCCTATACTACCATTCTACTGTGCAACACATGGGGTCTCCATGATCAGAAGCAAAGCCACAGTAACAGACATTTTGTTTATTTGAATGCATATGTTATTAAAAATATTGGAAATAGGATGTTAGTCCCAAATTTGAGGTGAGAAAACTGAGACAAAAGATCAAGAGATATAAGAAATTGACTTTGGAAAAAGATGAATCTCCAAAACGGTTTTGTGTACATTAGATACAACTGAGTCCTTGGCTCAATAATTAGGTGAAAGATTACTGAAGCGTCAGTCTTGTTCATCTCAAACACTTAAATGCACAGTTATTTTGGGATACAAACTAAAGAAATACCAAAATCAGTTAAGCTTTAGAAGAGAAATGATGCTATAGGAATACATTTTACCATATGCATATTATTAAACTTCAAATAATATCAACTTTTACTTTGCCTTTTATCTTGATACACCAGAATACATAGACATTAACTTAAAATCCTCACTTTCATTCTCTTGATATAAAGAAGAGGATTTACAGATTGTTGTTGTTGTTAGGTGCCATTGAGTCAGCAACAACTCATAGCAACCTTATGCACAACAGAACGAAAC
>NW_006417824.1:0-1586 GCF_000296735.1 Chrysochloris asiatica | reverse complement strand
GTATAAGATTTCCAAAGAGCAGCTGGTAGATTTGAATCACCAACCATCTAACGAATCTTGCTGTCCAGTGCTTATCCTACAGTGCATGTTAAAGTAAATAAAACACCATTCCTGCTGTAAAGGAAATTATAAACCAGGAATGAACAAATCTTTAAAAATAAAAGAGAGAGAGAGAGAGAGTGAGAAACCTATTAGAAGATGTAATATAATTGCCAAGGTAGAAATAGGAACAACAATCTATGAAAACAAAGGTGAGAAATTCGTCGAAGTTAGAGCCTTAGAGCTGACCTTGAATGTATAGATTTAGCTAGCAGGTAGAGTGGGAGGACAGAGAACGGCATGAAAGCAAGCACGGCTTGCAAAAAGTAGAAGCATATGGCTGAGGCATGGTCAGGGTCCTTACACCTAAGTCAGGAAGGTAGAAGACGGGTAGAAGAGACTGAACCTGCAAATGCAGGTTGAAGCCAGGGTTTGAAATGTTTGGAATACCAGGCTGAACTGCTAAAACTTTATTCTTCATATAATAGCGAACTGCTGAATGTTTTTGTGTGGTTGTTGTTGTTGTTAAGTGCCATCTGGTCGGTTCTGACTCATAGTGACCCTGTACAGGGTTTCTAAGCAGCAGCTCATGTGCTTGAACAACCAACCTCGTGGTTCAAACTGACCTTATAGTCCAGCGCATTAACCCTTAGTGGCCTAAAAAAATCTGAACTTTAGGAAGATGATTGTTTACTAAACAAAACAATATGTGGAAGGTTTAGAAGCAAGGAGGCAATAATCCAGATGAGATGCTGGCAGTGAGGTCACAGAAAAGGTATGGAGTACCTGGCTGACTGGATGTGGAGAGCTTAGCTTCTGTGGCCCAAACTCTTTCTGAACTTGGAACTGTTGTCTTCTCTTGAAAACTATGAAAATGATCCATAAGAAGGAGTGCTGGTGTGGCACTATGAGTGAATGCGCTGGACTGCAAAGTCAGTTTGAACTGCAAGGTTGGCAGTTCAAACACCAGCGGCTCCTTGGAAACCCCTTACAGGTTCACCATGAGTCCGACCTGCCTAGATAGCAACTTAACTACAAATGTCCTCCCATTCTCCACAGTTTGTCACATTTAAAATGACCACGAGGGGGCACAATTACACTAATAACTGTGATGGAGTCCAGAGAAGAAGTTTTGTTGTGGACCCAGTAGAGGGTTTCCAAGGTTGTAATCTTTGCAGGAGCAGAAAGCCTAACCGTTCTCCTGTGGAGCAGCTAGTGGGATCAAACCTCCAACCCTGCAGTTCACAATCCAATGCTTATCCTACAGAGCCACCACATTACCCAAGAAAGAAGGTGACGCTTTAGAACAGAGTAGAACTGACTCAAAAGTTTTCCCTAAGGAGACCTAATGGTGATGTGGGTTAGGCATTGGACTGCTAGCCACAAGGTTGGTGGTTCAAATCCACCAGTTGCTCTGTGGAGAGCTGTTTGTTCCCATAGAGATTTGCAGTCTTGGAAACCCTATATAGGATAACTATGAGTCTGAATGGACGCCATGGCAATGGGTTTGTTGTTTAATCTTTATGGCAAGGGTCTCTGATGGTGTG
>NW_006417823.1:3109-4117 GCF_000296735.1 Chrysochloris asiatica | reverse complement strand
GGTTTCCAATTTATGGGAGCAGAAAGCCTCATCTTTCTCCCGCTGAATGGCTGGTACTTTCAAACTGCTGACCTTGAGATTATCGGCCTGATTTGTAACCATTACATGTCCAGAGCTCCTTTGGGTTAGTGTATCATAATATTGCTGACTAGATCTTATGGAAAATATATGGATAGGAGAAAAAGTTGAGGGTCATTAGTAAGTAGTTAACAAATGAGGCAGTGGAATAGATATGATAATTTAAAGAGCATCTAGTCTGACACAAGAAGAGCAGACCTTTGGAGAAGCAGATTTGAGATATAATTATGAGCTCAATTTGAGGTATATCTATAATCTTAAAATTCTGATTTAAGTTTGTTGTTGTTAAGTGTCATAAAGTTGATTCTGACTCATAGCGACCCAGTATATGGTTTCTGAGGACCACTTGGTGGTTTGAACTGCTAAGCTCTGACTTGTTTTTGTTTCTTTGGTTGGTTGGTTGGTTTTTTTCCATTTTGGTCCTGAGATCTGCAAAGTTTTTCAGGGATAAGTGTGAAGGACTAAAGAAAAGCAACATAAGCAAGCCTTTAGAATATTGGGGTTTGGGACTCCCAATCTCTGTTTCTATCAGAGAAGATCTTGTAGCTCAGAAAGTTTCATTTATTTACTTATTACTGATATAACAGCTTAAAAACCTCTAGAGAAAACAAATATAGAGATGGCTCTGAAAACTGAGGCTTAAGAAAAATCTCTTGATCAAAAGTCAAACAATTTTTAAGTAGTCAAAAATAAAATTGGGAGACTTCTGGTTTGGAGGCAGCAAAGCAGAGTCAGGTAGGACAGGCTCTGTGGGAGAAGGACTAAAAAACCCAGAGAAACTGCTCCCACAGAACAGCACTAGAGCTCTGGATCTAGCATAAGTGTCAGGGTGTCGTTTCCCACAACCACCAGTGGAAAAATCATGGTACAAAGGAAAATATTGAGATTTAGTAATTGGTCAAGAAATCGGGACTCCCTCTGCAGCCAGCC
>NW_006417823.1:0-571 GCF_000296735.1 Chrysochloris asiatica | reverse complement strand
CAGAACAAAGGAATGAACAGCACTACCAAAAACTTAATGTAATGGCAGCAATTAATTCATACCTATTGATAATTACATTGAATATCACCAATGAGGAGGCAGAGAGTGGCAGATTGGATAAGAAAACAACACTTTTCAATATGCTGCCTGCATATTGTAAGAGACACACCTTACACACAAAGAAAAAGACTAAAAGGATGGGAAAAAAATATATACCAAGCTAACTGCAACAGTAAACAAGCAGGAGTGGCAATACTAATCTCCGACAAAATAAAGTTTAAGACAAAAACCAGCATAAGAGATAAAGGACAGAATCGCATGATCAAAGGATCAACTGAGCAAGATGACATAACCATAATAAATATCTATGCTCCCAATGAAAGAGTACCAAGATATATGAAGCAAACCTTACTAGAATTGAAGAAAGAAATAGATAAATCTACAATTATAGTGGGAGATTTTAATACGCCACTTTCGAAAAAGGACAGAACAACCAGAAAGAAACTCAAGAGAGTTACAGTGGAACTAAACAACACAATCAACCAACTTGACCTCATAGATGTATACAGAC
>NW_006417822.1:2550-3079 GCF_000296735.1 Chrysochloris asiatica | reverse complement strand
AATTTCAGATTGAAGAAGTTGGTAGAATTCTTCTATTTCGTCCTCACTGGCTTTAGTGGTTGGTGCATAAATTTGAATAATACTGGCATTAACTGGGCTTCCCTGTAGGCACATGGATATTATCCTATCACAGACAGCATTGTAATTCATGACTGATCTGGATATGTTCTTTTTGACGATGAATGCAACACCATTCCTCTTCAATTTGTCATTCCTGGCATAGTAGACCATGTGGTTGTGAGATTCAAAATGGTCAATACCAGTCCATTTCAGCTCACTAATGCCTAAGATACCGATGTTTATGCATTCCATTTAATTTTTGACAACTTCCAATTTCGCAGCCTATACTTCGTACACTCCATGTTCCGATTTTCAGTGGATGTTTTTATAGCTGTTTCTCTTCATTTTGAGTTGTGCCCCATCAGCAAATGAAGGTACCATGGGCTTTTCTCCCACAAGCTTTACTCCATTTGCATCACAGTCAACTCTACTTTTAGGAAGCAGCTCTTCCCCAGTCACATTTTGAGTG
>NW_006417822.1:0-690 GCF_000296735.1 Chrysochloris asiatica | reverse complement strand
AGGGGACCCGGCCACTTGCCTTGATGTCTCCTGGGTGAACAATTTGCTTGTTCTTGTAGCAGTCAGTCGGACTGCCATTATTGTTTTTTATATTCCTGTCAGTCTTTCTTTCAAGAAGTTATCTTCTATTCTAGCCATTCCAGGCTGGTCTACTTGTCCTTTCAAGTGGAGCTTTCCAACCTCAGAAGATTCTGGATGGGGTTCAGGATCCCACCTATGGTCTTATGTAATGCAGAGGCTCCGTAGGAAGCCTCCTTCACTGGGCAAGTCGTAGCCCCATTTTAGGTATTCCAGTGTTTTTGTGTACATTCCCCTCCCTCACCCACCCCACCCCTCCAAAAAAAAACCCCAGAGGGAATAGAAGCAAATATTGTTGAATGATGATGCTCAGAGGAGATTATAATCATTGCAATGAAATAAGTGTAAAACTGATGTTCCCCCATGTAAACTATCACTAAATTTACAATAAAAACTTAAAAAGAAAAGAATACCCCTTTGGAATACCCCTACCCTCATTAAAAAAAAAAAAAAAAAAAAATCCATGAGAGCCAAAATATGACCTTGAACATACCCATCTGAATTGAGAGATTGTCTCAAGAACAGATTTGATGCATTACTCACTAATGACTGAAGACCAGAAGAGCTGCGAGATGACATCAAGAAGAAATCAAAAGACATTAAAAAAACAGG
>NW_006417821.1:3180-3687 GCF_000296735.1 Chrysochloris asiatica | reverse complement strand
GAGGTAGCCACATGGTCGAAAAGTCCAGTATGTTCATATACAGAGAGCCACCTACATGGCAGATCAGTCCATCATATCCATGCACAGAGAGCTAGCTACATGGCAGATGAGTCTAAAATGACCATGTACAGAGAGATAGCTACATGGAAGAGTAGTCCAACATGTCCATATTCAGGGTACTAGCTACATGGCAGATGAATCCAACATGTCCATATACTGAGAGTTAGCAACATAGCAGATGAGTCCAACACGTTCATACACAGAGTGCTATCTACATGGCTAATGAGTCCAACATATCCATATACAGAGAGCTAGCTACATGGCAGACAAGTTCAATATATTCATATACAGAGAACAAACTACTTGGCAGATCAGTGCACCATATCCATACAGAAAGAAAAAAGCTACATGGCAAACAAGTCCAAAATGTCCATATACAGAGAGCTAGCTACTTGGCAGAGTATTGCAACATTTCCATATACAGAGTTCTAGTTCCATCGCAGATGA
>NW_006417821.1:0-1123 GCF_000296735.1 Chrysochloris asiatica | reverse complement strand
ATGCTGGGTAAGGTGGTGGGTGAGAGAAAAAGAGGAAGACCTCTAACGAGATGGATTGGCCAGGTGGCATCATTGATGGACTCAAGTGTGGCAGCGGTAGTGAGGTTGGTGCAGGATCGTACATTGTTTTGTTCTGCTGTGCTTGGGGTCTCTATGTGTCTGTTCCGACTCGATGGCACCTGACAACAAAAACAACAACAACCTACTTGGAAGATCAGTGCAACATATCGATGCACAGAGAACTAGCTACATGGTAGACGAGTCCAAAAAGTACATAACAGAGAACTAGATACATGGCAGAGTAAGAGCAACATTTCCATCTACAAAGTTATAGCTGCATGGAAGATGAGTCCAATATGTCCATATACTGAGAGCTAGCTTCATGGCAGAGTGGTCTAACATGTCCATATACAGAGTACTCCCTACATGCAGAAGAGTCCCAAGTGTGCATATACTGAGAGTTAGCTTCATGGCAGAGTGGTCTAACATGTCCATATACAGAGTACTCCCTACATGGCAGAAGAGTCCCAAGTGTGCATATACAGAGAGCTAACTACATGACAGAGTAGTGCAACATTTCTATATAAAGAGTTATAGCTACATGGCAGATGAGTCCAACGTGTCCATATAATTAAAACTAGTCCAATATGTCCATATACAGAGTACTAGCTACATGACAGATGCGTACAACATGTCCATATATTGAGTGTTAGCTATAAAATGCATATGAGTCCAACATGTGTATATACAGAGGATTTGCTACAAGGCAGATGAGTCCAAAATGTTCATACAGAGAGAGTGGGCTACATGGCTGATGAGTCCAACATGTCCATATACAGAAAGCTAGCTACATGGCAGTCAGGTGCAATAAGTTCATATACAGAGAGCTACTTACATGGCAGATCAGTCCAACATATCCATGCACAAAGAGCTAGCTATATGGCAGACGAATCCACAATGTCCATATATAGAGAACTAGCTAAATGGCAGAGAAAGTGCAACATTTCAATATACAGAGTTCTAGCGACATGGTAGATGAGTCCAACGTGTCCATATATTGAGAGATAGCTACATGGCAGAGTAGTCCAACATATCCATATACAGTGTACAGGCTATATGGCAG
>NW_006417820.1:2369-3891 GCF_000296735.1 Chrysochloris asiatica | reverse complement strand
AAACGAGTGGAACATGTGAATATCAGTGTCCACAACTCTGAGATCAGAAGAACTAGATGATGCTTAGATACACTAACAACTGCTCTGAAAGGTATCACATTAGCTGGTCCCAGATAGAGTGGGAGAAAATGTGGAAAAAACTCAGAATATATTAAGGGGGAAAAAAAAAGGCCTGGTTTACTGGTCAGAAAGAGCGCGGAAGAACCTGAGACTATGGCCCTCAACCACCATTCAGGTCTGCAAAGGAACTCACACTTGTGGTCCAATTTTCAGACAATCAGTAGGTAGGTATATAGGGGACAACAACACTAGGAAGGCATGCTGACCATAGAATGGTGAATCATTCAAAATCAAAAGGGCAACATTTACCTAATTACTAAGTTGAGAAGGGATGAAGGGTGTGTGGAACAGAACAGAAATAAGTACCATAGGGAGAAAGTGGGCTAACTGTTCTTACATGGAGTGGATATCATTCATTGAAACGAAACAAAGTGTTTGTTGAATGTAAAACTGATGATCTTGTCTGTAAACCTTTGCTCAAGTCACAAGAAAATGTTTCAAAACAAAACAAAAAGGGACATTTATATCTCTGACGATAATAATAATGAAAGAATGGAATTTCTCCACAACTTCTTGAAGAATCTTCATATGTATGTGGGTAAGTCAAAAGTATTCTTACAAAAATATAAAAACCTTTATTAAATGAAGATATCAAAATGTAAAGCTATTGACCTAGCCTCTGCTAGGTCTATACACTTCTGAAGGAAGTGTTTCCATTTTTCTAGCCCTTCCCCAATTGCTCTTCAATTTACCATATGTCAAAATAGTAGTTTTTGGCAACTTTGAGGATCTCAAATTGTGTTCCTTTTAAATATTCTTTGAGTTTGGGGAACAAAAAGAAGCTTGAGGGGGCAGTATCAGGTGGATGAAGTTAGGTTTTCAATGAAATTCTTATAGCACAGCCCTTGCTACTCTCAGAGAATGAGCAGGTACATTGTCATGATGGAAAAGCAAACAACCCTTGGCACCATTTTTCTAGTTTTTCTTCACCAATGAAGTTTCCAGTTTACTTAAAACATCTTCCTAAGAAGCTCCCCATGAATGGCCTGTGTTCATGGAGAAAATTTATCAAGATTATTCCTTTAGACTCCCCCCACAACCAAAATCACCATCCATAAGCTTCTGAGCTGACAGCTTTGCCTTGAATTAACTGGCTCTGCAGATATCCTTACTACTATGACTGAACATTTTATTTTGAAGACTTCTCAATGCATCTTTTATTTTGAAGACACCTAATGTGAGTGCTAGCGCTCTAGTGTGGTCAGTGGGTTAATGCACTGGACTGCAAAGTCTAATTAAACCACAAGGTCAGTGGTTCAAGCTCAACAGCTGCTTCTCAAAAACCATATACACAGTCGCTATGGGTCAGACCACATCTTACCTGTTAGTTTATCATACTGTGGTGGCTTGTGTGTTGCTGTGATTCTGGAAGCTATACCATCTGTGTTTAAAATACCAGCAG
>NW_006417820.1:0-1209 GCF_000296735.1 Chrysochloris asiatica | reverse complement strand
GGAGAAGAAAGCCTCATCTTTCTCCCGCGGAGCAGCTGGTAGTTTCGAATTGCTGACCTTGCAGTTCACAGCTCGATTCGTAACCACTATGCTACCTATATAGACAGTGGAAATATCATCAACCAAAACAAGATCAGGGCAGACTGTGAAACAGACCATCAATTGCTCATATTCAACTTCAGGATGAAGCTGAAGAAACTTAAAACAAGTCCATGAGAGCCAAACTATGACCTTGGGCATATCCCATCTGAATTTAGAGATCATGTCTAAAATCTCAAGAACAGATTTGATGTATTAGACACTAAAGATTGAACACCAGAAGAGTTGTGGGATGACATCAAGAGCATCAACAGGAAGAAAGGAAAAGGTCTTTAAGAAACCAGGAAAGAAGAAAAAGACCAAAATCGATGTCAGAAGAGACACTGAAACTTGTCTCCAGCATAAAGATGCTAAAGTAAATGGAAGAAATGAGAAAGTAAGAGAGCTAGACAGAAAATTTCAAAGAGCAGCTCGAGAAGACAAAGTCAAATATTAAAACAAAATGTGCAAAGATCTGGAGTCAGAAAATCAAAAAGGAAGAACACAGCATTTCTCAAGCTGAAAGAACTGAAGAAAAAATTCAAGCCTCGACTTTCGTTATTGAAGGATTCTCTGGGCAAATTATTGAATGATGCAGAAAGAGTCAAAAGAAGATGGAAGAAATACACAGAGTCACTGTACCAAAAGGAAATGGTTGATATTCAACCATTTCAAGAGGTAGCATATGATCAAGAGTCAATGATACTGAAGGAGGAAGTCCAAGTGTATAGAAGGAATTGGCAAAGAACAAGGATCGAGGAATTGATGGAATAAAAATGGAAATCTTTCAAGAAAAGTGAGGTAGCACTGGAGACACACATCTATGCCAAGAAATTTGGAAGACAACTATCTGGCTTACTGATTGGAATAGATCAATTTTGTGCCCATTCCAAAGTGAGGTGGCCCAACGGAATGTGGAAATCATCAGACAATATCATTGATATGCCATGCGAGTAAAGTTTTACTAAAGGTAATACAGAAATGGCTGCAAGCATACATTGACAGAGAACTTCCAAAGGTTCAAGATGGATTCAGAAGAGGACGTGGAACAAGGGCTATCATTGCTGACCTCAGATGGATCTTGGCTGAAAGCAGAGAATACCAGAAAATTTTTACCTGTGTTTTATTGAC
>NW_006417819.1:2424-3806 GCF_000296735.1 Chrysochloris asiatica | reverse complement strand
CAATATAATTCAACAACATATCAAAAAAATAATACATCACGACCAAGTGGGATTCATATCAGGGATACAAGGATGGTTCAATATTAGAAATCAGTTAAAGTCATGGGCATAGAACATGAACAGACACTTCATCAAGGAAGACATTCAGGCAGCCAACAAGCATATGAAGAAAAATTCACAATTATTAGCCATTAAAGAGATGCAGATAAAAACAATGAGATGTCCTCTCACACAGGCATTAATTTCAAGGTTCAGAAACACAGAAAACAGGAGGCAGAGATGATAACGTGACTAGATGGAGTTGCTGGGGACTTTAGACACAGAGAGGGAGAGGGACTGTGTGCTGACAACTGGGGGTGGGGGTGGGGCAGGCTTGCAGAGTATACCCTTTGGTTGGTTGATGATGCATGGAGGGGATTGTAACCATGGCAGTGAAATGATATTCGATAGGATGAAAGTAAAGCTAATGTTCTCCCACATAAACTATCACATAATTCACAATAAAACATCAAACAAACAAACAAACAAACAAACACAGAAAACAACTAATTCTGGTGAGGGTATGGAGAGACTGAGACCCTCCTGCATTGCTTGTGGGACTGTAAAATGTGCCAACCACTCCGGAGGACAATATGGCGATTCCTCAGAAAGTTGGAACTAGAAATGCTGTATGACTTAGCAATCCTTCTACTTGGTATAGATCCATAAGAAATAAGAACCAGAACATGAGTAGAAATATGCGCACCAACGTTCATTGCAGGACTCTTCACAATAGCAAATAGATGGAGACAGCCTAAATGCTCATAAATGTAAGAATGGATAAACAAATTTGGTACATATACACAGTGGAGTATTATGCAACCTTGAAGAATCTGTGAATGAATCTGTGAAACACCTCATAACATGAATGAACCTGGAGGACATTTTGCTGGTTGAAATTAGTCAATTACAAAAGGACAAATGTGGTGTGATACTACTATTGTACAAAGTCAAGAAAAACTTTTCATACTAAAAGAAATGTGATGGTTACCAGGGATTGGAGGGAAGGGGGAGTGATTCACTGTCTAGAGTGTTGTTGTTAAGTGCCTGTGAGTCAGTTCTGTCTCATAGCAACCATATATAGGGTTTCAAAGGAGCAGCTGGTGAGTTTGAACTGCCAACCTGGCGATTCAAGGGATCTTTTGGTTCAGTGCATTATCCCACAACACCATACCAGGACAAGTTGTTGTTGCTAAGTGCCATCGAGTAGATTCCGACCCATAGCAACTCTGTATAGGGTTTCCAAGGAGCAGCTGGTGACCTTGAACCACTGACCTTGAAGTTCAAATGACCTTGCAGTCTGACATATTAGCCCACAGCGCCACACCAGGACATCAGGTGAT
>NW_006417819.1:0-1224 GCF_000296735.1 Chrysochloris asiatica | reverse complement strand
GTGGAATCGATAGAGGAGCCACAGGGAGGAAGCGGGATCTCTGCTGGTACATGCAGAGGATTGCAATCATTGAGATGAAACAAAGTGTATGATTTGTTGAATGTATAACAGATGATCTTGTCAGTAAACCTTCACTCAAGTCACAATAAAAAGTTTTTTGTTTTTTTTTTTTAAAGATCAAGCCAGATTCAACATAACACACATTAAAATACTTAGTAATTTAGAAAATAATTGTCTGTTTCTTAGCTATTTAGCAATTTAGTTAACTTCATCCTTTCCTTTTATCTCACAAATGTCCTTTGTTAGTGTCTACTTGTGAAGCATTAAATTGTTCATTCACTAAAGGATGCTTGTGAATGTCCTAAAGAAAGATGAAATGTGTTGGAGACATGCTGTACTTACATAGATTCCAAGGGACTGTCCCTTCACTAATAATTCCCATAATTACATGGTTTAGCTATTCAATTAACACTTCCCTGCTCTCTGAAGGTATAATAATGGCACATTATAATTATAATCAGTTTCATTCACATTTACAGAAATCTTTTGAAATGTTTTCTCATTTATTTGAACAATGTACACAGAAAAAAGGAATGAATAAAATGATGGAAAGTTTTAAACACTGTGAGAGTCCTTTTTCAACAGAGGTTCATTAAGGATTTTTAAATAATAAATAAAGTTATTCTACTGCCACTGAAATATTTTTGGTCACTGGCCTAGGTTCTCCTTCATTGGTGTTACAAAGAGTTAAGCAATCAGCTGCGAAGCGTAAGATTGTAGATTTGAGTCTAATTAGAGGCACCACTGAAGAAAAGTCTGACGAGCTACTGACAAAATCAACCATTATTGTATACACCATGATGCACAGTTCTATTCTGGCATCCATGAGGGTGGCCATGATTCAGAGTTAACTCAATGGTTATTTGTTTTAACCTAGCTTCACCATCTACCATCTTAGAGAAATTATTGCATTTGTTCAATTTAAAATGTGAATAAGAAAGGCATTGCACATTAATGACAAGCCTGAGGTGGGACTCTTTCATTCTTTTCCAATTTATAATACGAGCAGTCCCCAGGTTATGAATATCTGAACTATATATGACCCATAAGGAGTGGTGGTAGTGTAGTGGTTATGAACGGGGCTGCTAACCTCAAGGTCAGCAGTTCAAAGGTATCAGCTGTTCCGCAGGAAAAAGATGAGGCTTTCTGCTGCCATAAAGATTT
>NW_006417818.1:2988-3687 GCF_000296735.1 Chrysochloris asiatica | reverse complement strand
ATTCAAAGTTTATTCTTTGATCTTTTCTTTCTCGGATTTTAAAAGTTCATTTGCTTTATTCATACATTATGTTCTTGATATCATCCCACAATCTTTCAGTCTTTCATCAAGTGTCTACGACATCAAACCTGTTGTGAGATGGTTTCTAAATTCAGGTAAGAACAGAGGACCCTAGAGCCATCAAGAGGGAAGAGCATGAGCTGAGCATGGGATCCTAATCAGAAAAGCAGAGACAGAAGCAGAGGTGATAGCATAGAAAGATAGAGCAGCTGAGGACGCTAGACCCATGAAATGAGAAAGATTATGTCTGCGGGGATGAAGCTGGCTTGGAAAATGTGCCCTTTGGTCATTTAAATGAATATATATTTTCTGCCTGGTTTGTGTACATAAAAAAAAAAAAAAGAGGGAAGAGTAACTACTGTTAACCCATGTGCATGGAGGGGAATCATTGAAATGAAACAAAATGTGATTGGTTGAATATAAATATGATTGTCTGCCCTGTAAACTATCACTCAATTCACAATAAAAACTTTTTAAAAACTTATATAATGTGATCTCCAGCATTTTTTCTATTACTTAGATCATATATTTATTTACGAATCGGGCTGTGAACCTTAAGGTCAGTGGTTCGAAACTAGCAGCCGCTCCGTGGGAGAAAGATGAGGCTTTCTACTCCCGTAAAGATTTACACCATTGGAA
>NW_006417818.1:0-848 GCF_000296735.1 Chrysochloris asiatica | reverse complement strand
TCATTGATAACCCTGCACAGCCTCTCCCACGTGTCCAGCTATGGCCAGGGAGCCAGAAGTTTCCATCGGTGTCACCCTTCCTCTGACTCTGGTAGCGTAGTGGTTATGAATCGGGCTGCAAACCGCAAGGTTAGCAGTTCGAAACTACCAGCCCTTCTGCAGGAGAAAGATGAGGCTTTCTCTTCCCGTGAAGATTTCCAGCCTCAGAAACCCTGTACAGGGTCGGTATGAGTTGGAACCGACTCCACGGCACAGAACAACAACAACAATTATCTCTGCATTTCCTCAGGTCCTTGCGCCCTTCTGTCTCAGGCCTCAGAGAGATTCAACAGCACTGTCTTGTTTGCAAAGCCTCTCATTTGCAAACGCAGTTAACTCCCATGACCAATCTGCGAGGCCTAAAAATCTGGTCTACAAACTACCTCAGAATAACTTCCTTTTGTGTTTCCAGTTTTTGGTGCTGCCCAGTTCTAGCTCAAAATGGCTGCAAAGAGCTAGTGCTCCTGATGTTAGTGGGAAGGTTCTCTTCGGTTGTTTGCTGTCCCCACTCCTTGTATCTGCTGCCTCCTCAATGGCTTCTGGATTCACCCCAACTCGCCAGTACCTCAGAGTCCTGGTGTGGTGCTGCAGGTTAATGCACTGGACAACCAGGCCGGTTTGAACTGCAAGGTCGGCAAGTCAAGCTCACCAGTGCTCCTCGGAAATCCTATATAGGGTCGCTATGAGTCGGAACCGACTCAATGGCACTTAACGACAACAACTCCAACACCTCAGCTACAGTCTAGAGTTCTGCGACTTCAATCTGTGTGTGTTTTTATTCATTGTTAAGTGGGTTCGCTGCTGGAGGA
>NW_006417817.1:3235-3840 GCF_000296735.1 Chrysochloris asiatica | reverse complement strand
TAACAACAACAACAACAAATTATGTTAGTGTGTGTATTTATTTCTTGTATGGCACAAAGTTTAAGTTCTTGATTGCTAACTGACAGGATGATGGTTTGAGTATACTCAGAGGTTCCTTGGAAAAAGTAAATCTACTGATTTACTTCAAAAAAATTTGCTGTTGAAAATCCTATGGAACAGTTCTACTTTGACACCCATAGACACATGCCAATGGTCATCATGATTTGAAATCAACTTGATGACAACTATGAACTACATTGTTGTTGTTAATTGCCATCTAGTCAGTTCTGGAGGCAAAACTAATCAAGATGGCAGATCGGGTAGACGTGCAGTGAGGAGCTCCATCAACAACAACACGGAATACTGGCCCAAGAAGGCTCATAGGATGGCGCAGGAACTCTGAAACAAAGTTGTCAAGGACTTCATTCTTCTTGGATCAACTATTAACACTCGCAGAAACAGCAGTCAAGGGATCAGACGATGTATTGCATTGGGCAAATCTGCTGCACAGGAACTTTTTAAAGTATTGAAGAGCACAGATGTCAGCCTGAGGACTAAGGTGCGCCTGACCCAGGCCATGGTGTTTTCAATAACCTCATATGGAT
>NW_006417817.1:0-905 GCF_000296735.1 Chrysochloris asiatica | reverse complement strand
GAGGTTGGCCCAGGATCGGACATTGTTTCATTCTGTTGTGCATGGGGTCGCTGTGAGTCAGTTCCGACTCGATGACACCTGACAACAACAACAATTAGCATATATTTTATAAATGGAATGGAATTTTTTATGGTTACATTTCTAAACTCTTTAATATGAAGATCAAGGCTGTGGTGAGTAATCACAGAAAACCTGTCAACATTATGAAAACACTCTTTTGAAAGTTGTGACTTTTTCAAAAGACTGTCATAAAAAGGATCAGTCTTTTTAAACTTCATGTGGCGATGTCTCATTGCCATGACTCAGTAAGTGTTCTTATGACTCTCTGGGCATAAGACAGTTTTGAAATGATTGCATCAGGTCTTCAAATTCAATTATCTTCTAAAGAGAATTATTTTATAGTGATCTGTTTATATTATTAAATAGATTTCTGAGAGGTCAAAATTGACCTAAAATAAAATGACAAAGCTGGTCATATTTGTCTTTGTTTTTACAACTTTATTATATTTTTTTTTCTTTAACAAGGTTTTCTCCTATAATCCCATCTTTGCATATCTCTCTAAGTTTCTTCTATAATAGGAAAAGGAAGGACGGACTAACTCATATTAAGATGTGAATGACTATCAAAATAGCATACTTTAAAATAATTTTCTATTTTAAACCTAAAATATGAATCTTCTCTGATGCAATTATCAGCAGGAGAACTTGTATAACTGCCAGTATACCTTTCTTGCTCCTTCTCCCCACACACCCACAATGTAGATATTTTTTCTGTTTGCAGTAGTAGAGATGTGGTGGAAAGGTTTCTCAGTGATGCAGAGCACTGTCTTTCTCAGTCACTCTTACTGCTACAATGTGACTGTTGTTGTTCAGGACCTTTGATTGGATTCAGACTCACAGAGACA
>NW_006417816.1:2762-3786 GCF_000296735.1 Chrysochloris asiatica | reverse complement strand
TTAAGTCCTCTTCACTTTCAGCAAGCAAGGTTGTATAATCTGAATATTGCATATTGTTAATGAGTGTTCCTCCAATCATTATGCTATGTTTTTCTTCATAGAACCCAGCTTTTCGTATTATTTGCTCAGTATAAAGGTTAAATACGTATGGTGAAAGAATACAACCTTTCTACACACCTTTTTAAATTTTAAAACATTCAGGGTTCTCATGTTCTGTTACAACTGATTCTTGGTCCAGGTACAGATTCCTCATGAGCACAATTAAGTTTCCTGGAATACTCATACTTAGCAATGTTGTCCATCAACATCATATTAACATCATGGAAGTGAAGATTTATAGCACAATAGATAAGCAAAACAGATCAGGCCTTATCACATCAGATAATATCATGAGGTTTTTGATTATTGATGACTATGTATCCTGGAGTCATCTCTGACTCATAATAGCCCTATATAGGGTTTCCAGTGCTGCAAATACTCATGGGAGCAGAAAGCCTATCATTCTTTCATGGAGTGGCTGGTGGATTTGAAATGCTGATTTTGTGATTAGAAGCTCAGTTTGTAATCCACTAAGCTAACAGAACTCCTTATCATGGGATTGATTGTATGGTAACTAGATCATACTTACTCAACCACTGAGAATCCTGGTGAAGCCAAGTTAATAAAAAACCTAAACACAAGCCTCCTCTTCCAATGCAATAATACTTTACTCTTTTCCTTTCCTTTTTAAAGAAGTATTCCCTTTATCAAAATTTAGAATTTTTTTTTTTTTAATTTGGAATACATTTTTTCTTACTTCACATTTCAAATGTCCAATTTCATTTCAAAATATTTGAATACAGTTCAATGTCAAGAATTTAGTACTTCAGAGTGGTGGTTGCCTAGTGGTTAGGAATTGGGCTGTGAACCAAAGTCAGAAGTCTGAAACTACCAGCTCTTCCGTGGGAGAAAGATGAGGCTTTCTGCTCCCATAAAGATTTACAGCCTCAGAAACCCTGTACAGGGTCGCTATGGGTCAGAATCT
>NW_006417816.1:0-1262 GCF_000296735.1 Chrysochloris asiatica | reverse complement strand
GAGGGTTCTACTAGATATGTGCACAAATCTCAAAATTTAACAGGACAGATTCCACTTAAAGCCAAATGGCAGTGCAAAATGGCAACAGTCAGCCCTGAACAGTTTATCACTAGGAAAAAAGGCCAGAATGAGGGTTGTAGAGTGGGAGAGAAAGACAAAAATGAAATAGGCTGAAAATTAAATCCTGAGTTATATCATAACAACCAACAGTGACATCTTGAAATTTCTCAGGTGGTTTTGAAGGCAAGAAGCTGAAAGACGATATTAAAGTCATACTTATATTAGACTACAGATTTTTTTTTCCCCCTTCTCTCTTTTCTGTGATTGTAGACAACAATATCCAATCTGGGGTTTTTTACTGTTGCTATTTTGTTTTCTGGTCCCCTCTTTACCTTTAGAGAGCTCTTTTTCTTCCTATATTACACAAGAAAGCAATTGCTTTCATATAGTCAGGCTACAATCACACGCTAAAAAGCCCCATAATCCAGGCAGCAACCAATACCAACTGCCATACACCAGGTAGGCAGACAACATCTGCAATAGTTACTCTGAATTGAATAATAAGAAGAGTGTAAAGGGCAGATCATCTCCTAGTCACATCTATCTGTATGAAATCAGAAAGCATAAAAAATACCAAAAAATACTCAATTAAGTATTAAGGCCACAACTAACTACTGAACATACCCAAGAAGTAGAAGCAGATAATGATATTAGCACATGTCCAGAAACAAGATAAGTGACTGAGAAAAATGATCTGGAGGTAGACTTACACTCCATACTGGAGGGAGGGCAGGTCTTGGAAATTCCTGAGAAGGAATTCTGAAAATTGATTATAAAATGTATCAAAACACTGTATAATGGAGTTGAGAAAAATAAGGTAGAAATCAGGAAAGCACTACAGGAACAATTAAATAAGCTAGTTACAACATTGGAAACAATTCAAAACCTACAGAAAGAAGTCTAAATGATTAATAATAAAATATCAGAAATGGACAATACACTGAAAGGGTAAAGGAGTAGAACTGAAGAGATGGAAGCCAGAACTAGTGAGTTGGAAGACATAACTCTCAATACTACTAAGATAGAAGAGCAAGAAGAGAAAAGGATAACAAAATCAGAAGAAGGTCTAAGATTCATGTTGGATAACATGAAGAAAAATAGCTTAAGAATTATCAGCATTCCTGAACTGGGAGAATCACACAAAACTACATAGGAGATAGTTGAAACACTTCTGGAAGAAAATATCCCTAACATCTATAAAA
>NW_006417815.1:3144-3609 GCF_000296735.1 Chrysochloris asiatica | reverse complement strand
TTATTGCCCCCTCATTTTAGATAGCCAATGTCTAAGTTGTCCATCCCTGTCTACCCTGTGTACAGAGCAGATAGCATTGATACTTGATTTGAAGAATCTTTCCCTCTCTGTTGGTATTTAGAGTAACTACCGCTCTGAGTATAGGTCAGGTTTATCATGAAGATGTAACTTCAGTCACTGTAGCTGTTCCAGTCTGCTTGTCCTTTCTAGTGGGAATGTCTCACCTCAAAAGGTTGTGGATGGGACACAGGATTCCACCTAAGGTCCTATACTCTGTAAAGGCTTTGCACAAGACCTATTTCACTGGGCAAGTTGTAGAATTCCTTTGAGGTATTCCAATCAGTTATAGGCTGAAGACAGGCTTACAAGTTTTCTCTAATCATGTTTCCCAACATTCCTTTTTATACCACTCAAGTGTCTATTTTACAATAGTTGTTGTTGTTGTTAAGTGCCGTCGAGTTGGTT
>NW_006417815.1:0-1128 GCF_000296735.1 Chrysochloris asiatica | reverse complement strand
AAAAGAGTGTCCACACCTTTATCTCAGTGGTTCTGTTAGGCTTCTGTGGCTGCTCTGATCCTTCCCCACATGGTCTCACCCAAGATGGTGGCTCCTGGAGCAGTCGAGCGTCCTGGACTAGAAAGTAATAGATTTCTTGCTTCTGCCACAAATTCCCCCAGCTGTGAGCCTTCCAACCTTCTAAGTATTCCTATATATGTGGTTCAGAGTTCTGGGACCATCTCCTGAGCCAGCTTGCTTGGGTATTCTGTGTTGTTGTTGGCAGAGCTCTCTGCTACACGTCCACCCGATCCGCCATCTTGTTTGTTCTCTGGTCATCTTGAATTTTTGCGAGCAGCTTTGTAGAGACGACCTTATGGTACAGATGCACACAGACGATGGAAAAGGTGAGATTCCTTCTTGTTCCCCACATTCTGGATAACAGAGGCGAGGCCAGTCCCCATCCTCAGCTACCCTAGTGCAGACTCCGCTCTCTTGGAGTTTGGAGCCACATGGTTTGAGCAGAGAAGATGGGCTTTGCTCCAGATCTATACAACCCACAGAGTCTCCAGGCCAGAATTAGACTAGCAGGAACCTTCATAAGCACCCAACTGGCCCCAGCTGCCCTCTGGTTCTGGAATGGAAAGAGACCTCAAATAAGTAAAGCATTACTAAAACAGTACAAAGTAAGAGGCCTCTCACTTCTGAATACTACATAGCCACAGTAGTCAAAACAGTCAAGTACTGGTACAATGAAAGGTACATATATCAATGGAACATAATTGAGAACCCAGAGGTAAATCCGTCCACATACTGTCAGGTGATCTTCTAAAAAAGGTCGAAACACACTAAATAGGGAAGAGATAGTATTCAACAAATGGTGCTGGCAAAACCAGAAAACCACCATGTAGAAGAATGAACTGAGACCCATACCTTACACAATATAAAAAAATTAACTCAATGTGGATTAAAGACATAAATGTGAAACCAAGAATTATATAGATCATCAATGGAAAAATAAGGACAAACTTAGGAGCTCTAATTTGTTGTTGTTGTTGTTGGCCGAGCTCGCTGCTATACATCCACCCGATCCACCATCTTGTTTGTTCCTCTCATGCCCTCTTTTCTTGTCAGCTGGATGTTTCACTC
>NW_006417814.1:2842-3808 GCF_000296735.1 Chrysochloris asiatica | reverse complement strand
GAGAGAGCTTGCTACATGGCTGATGAGTACAACATGTACATATACAGAGAGCTAGTTAAATGGCAGACAAGTCCAATCTGTTCATATACAGGGAGCTAGTTACAAGGCAGATCAGTCCAACATACCCATGCACAGAGAGCTAGTTACATGACAGATGAGTCCAAAATGTCCATATACAAAGAGATAAATACATGGCCGAGTAGTGCAACATTTCTATATACATATTTCTAGATACATGGCACATAAGTCCAAAGTGCCCATATACTGAGAGCTGGGTACATGGCACAGTAGTCCAACATGTCCATATACAGAGTACTAGCTACAAGGCTGATCAGTACAACATGTCAGTTTACTTAGAGTTAGCTACATGGCAGATGAGTTCAACATGTTTATATATAGAAGCATAGTGACAAGGCAGATGGGTCCAACGTGTTCATACTAAGAGAGCTGGTTACATCACTTATGTTTCCAACATGTCCATATATAGAGAGCTAGCTACATGGCATACAAGTCAAATATGTACATATACAGAGATTTAACAACATGGCAGATCAGTCCAACATATTCATGCTCAGAGAGCTAGCTACATAGCAGACAAGTCCAAAATGTCCATATATAGAGAGCTAGCAACATGGCAGAGTAGTGCAACATTTCCATATACGGAGTTCTAGCCCATGGCAGATGAGTCCAACGTGTCCATATACAGAGAGCTAGCTAAATGGCAGAGTAGTCCAACATGTCCATATAAAGAGTACTAGCTGTATGGCAGATGAGTCCAACATGTCCATGCACTGAGAGCTAGCTACATGTCCAATGAGTCCAAAATGTCCATATACAGAGAGCTAGCTACATGGCAGATGATCCCAATGTTTCCATATACTCAGAGTTAGCTACATGGCAGATGAGTCCAACATGTGAATATATAGTGGACTAGCTACAAGGCAGATGAATCCAATATGTTCATAC
>NW_006417814.1:0-580 GCF_000296735.1 Chrysochloris asiatica | reverse complement strand
ACATGGCAGAGGAGTCCTACGTGTCTATATACTGAGAGTTAACTACATGACACAGTAGTCCAACATATCCATATGAAGAATACTAGCTATGTGGCAGTTGAGTCCAACATGTCCATATACTGAGAGTTAGCTACATGGCAGACGAGTCCAACATATGTATATATATAGAGGAATAGCTACAAGACAGATGAGTTCAACATGTTCAACCAGAGAGAGCTGTCTAGATGAGTCCAACATGTCCATATACAGAGAGCTAGTTACATGGCAGACAAGTCCAATATGTTCATATACAGGGAGCATCTTACATGGCAGATCAATCCAACATACCCATGCACAGAGAGCTAGCTACATGACAGATAAGTCCAAAATGCCCATATACAGAGAGTTAGCTACATGCAGAAGAGTTCAACATATTTATATATAGAGGCCGAGTGACAAGGCAGATGGGTACAATGTGTTCCATAATGAGAGAGCTGGCTACATCACTGATGTTTCCAACATGTCCATATACAGAGAGCTAGCTACATGGCAGACAAGTCCAATATGTTCATATACAGAGAGCTACCTACATGGAAGATCA
>NW_006417813.1:0-1713 GCF_000296735.1 Chrysochloris asiatica | reverse complement strand
CAATTTGCACATTCATATGAGGTGATTGAGAATACAATGGCTTGGGTCTGGTGCACCTTAGTCCTCAAAATGACGTCTTTATTTTTTTTAATCTTATAGCATACTTTTGCAATTTTTTTTTGTCTCTAGCAAGATGATTGTTTAACTGTTGCTTTCCTGACAGGCATGGTATGGATGTGTGTCTTAATTTCATAGATTAAAGTAACAAGTTATTTTAGCAAGCATGAAGTTTTTTCCAGGTAATGTACCCATTTGATAACATGTCCAAAGTATTACATCATAACTCTCCCAATGATCTTATGACATTCTAATACACACTATAGACTCTCATCTTCTGAATCACCTAAATCAGATATGGAGGAGACAGATGGTTTATTGTGGGGAATTATTCCTCTCCATATGTAGGCCTAGGGAAGCTAAGATATCATTTAACTATTTCTAAAATAAAATTTGGAACAGATCACAAATAGACATTCTCATTCCTAAATGAGACAGTTGGAGAATCAAAGGGACTCACAGATCTGAACACGTCAGCAACCATGGAGAACAAATTTAATTACACCTAAAAGTTTTAATAAGGTAATCTCTGTTCTCCAGAGAGAACTGGGTAATGGTCTCACCAACATTCTAAATCAGATTCTTGCTTCTACCATGTTAAACAACAAATAACTGTATTTTTAATCCACCCACCCTGTAGTCCTTCTTAACAGCATCCCTAGGAAACAAATACAGCAATAAGTATGAAGATAGATGTCTTGGGTTGAAAGTTTAAAAACATGAAGTGGAATTGACAAGTTGTTGTTGTTGTTGTCAGGTGCCATCAAGTCGGAACCGACTCATAGCGACCCCATGCACAGCAGAACGAAACAATGTTCTATCCTGGGCCAACCTCACTACCGCTGCCACACTTGAGTCCATCAATGATGCCACCTGGCTGATCCATCTCGTTGGGGGTCTTCCTTTTTTTCTCTGACCCTCCACCTTACTAAACATGATATCCTTCTCCAGTGACTGGTCCCTCCTGACAATATGTCTGAAGTATGAGAGATGAAGTTTGGCCATCTTGGCCTCCAAGGAGCACTCTGGCTGCACTTCTTCCAAAACAGATCTATTGGTTCTTTTGGCAGCCCATGGCACTTTCAATAATCTCCTCCAACCCCATAACTCAAAATCATCAATTCTTCTACAGTCTTCTTTAGTCAGTTTTTGCATGGATATGAAGTTTTTGAAAATACCATGGCTTGAGTTAGGTGCACCTTAGTCCTCAACCTAACATCTTTGCTCTTCAACACTTTAAAAAGGTCTTGTGCAACAGATTTGCCTAATGCAATACATCATCTGATTTCTTGACTGCTGCTTCCGTGAGTGTTGATAGTTGACCCAAGAATAATGAAGTCATTGACAACTTCAATCTTTTTTCCGTTGATAAGAATGTTCTTTATTGGTCTGGATTGAGGATTTTTGTTTTCTTTACATTGAGATGTAATCCAGCACAAAGGCTGTGCACTTTGATCTTCATCAGTAAATGTCTTAAGTCCTGTTCACTTTCATCAAGCAAGCTTGTATCATCTGCATATCACAGCTTGTTAATGAGTCTTCCTCCAATCCTGAAGCCACGTTTTTCTTCATATAACCCAGGTTCTTTAAATTTTTGCTCAGCATACAGGTTGAATAAATATGGTGAAATAACACATTCTCACACATCTTTTTAAA
>NW_006417812.1:2802-4020 GCF_000296735.1 Chrysochloris asiatica | reverse complement strand
GTTCCTGGATATATTCATTATCTTTTTTTTTTTTTAATGTTTTATTGTGAATATATTCATTATCTTTTAACTCCATTTTCCACAAACTTTTTGAATACCTCTTGTATGTGTTGAATGTATGAATAAACATTGAATAAGTGAATGCCTGTTAATGAGGTGTTTTTTTTTATATATAAAAGGAAGGATTATTGAAAATAATGTTTTCATTTTGCCTAGTTAAAAAGTTCTTTTATTTTACAAAATATATGCAAGATTTGGAAATTATTATCTATAAATTAAAAAATGGAATGTTAATGTAGACTGATTTGCTATCCTATTATTTAAAAGCATTTGAAAATAAATATTACTAGAACAGCATTATTGTGAAATACCAGCCATAATTACTAGATTTTCCTTCTGGTTCTTCTATTGGCTAGTTGTATGTACTTTGTCAAGTTATTTTGTTTGTCCTTCAGTTTCTTCTTTTCTAAAATACTTAATATATTATCTACTTTATAAAATTGTTGTGAGAATTAGAATTAGTTAAGACATGTAACCCACTCATTGCCATCAAGTCAAGTTCTGACTCATAGTGACCCTTTTTAGGGTCTCTGAGCCTCAGTCTTTATAGGCGTAGACTGCCTGACATTTCTCTTGTGGAACAACTGGTGGGTTTGAACCACTGACATTGGAATCAGCAACCCAATGCCCCCAGGATGCCTATAAGACATGTAAAGTGTTAAGAGTAACATACAGCAAGTCTTCAAAAAGCTAACTAAAGTCATCGTTTAAAAATAATGTCCCAGTAGGAGCAGTTGTCATTGAGTTGGTTTTGTTTCATAGCTAGCCTGTCATTGAGTGTCATTGAGTTGGTTCTGTTTCATAGCTAGCCTGTAAAAGATTTCCAAGGAACAGCTAGTAAGTTTCATCTGCTGACCTTGTAGTTCAAACTGACCTTGTGGTCCAGTGCTTATCCTACAGTGCCATACCAGGACTCCCAGTAAAAGCTTGTTTTTGTTGAAAACAATAAGGAAACAACCTGACGTATTTCTTCCGTTCAAATAATGCAAATTGTATTATATTTTTCTTTTTGCTTTGACTATCAGAAAACTTGACCTAAATTTAATGCTTGGTTTGAACCACAAGGTTGAAAGTTCAGACTCACCAGCTGCTCATTTGAAACCCTATACAGGGCCACTGTGAGTCGGAACCGACTCGATGGCACTTAACAACAATGAT
>NW_006417812.1:0-412 GCF_000296735.1 Chrysochloris asiatica | reverse complement strand
TGCTCATGTATTCCCCCTTGAGTCTCAGTCTTGGAAGGGAGTTTGTTCTGAGGGGTCTCCTGACACTTGCCTTGATGGCTCCCGGGCGAACAGCTTACTTGTTCTTGAAGTAATCAATCAGATTGCCATTATTGTTTCAATTTTCCCTGCCAGTCTTTCTTTCACGAAGTGACTTCTGTTCTTTTATCTGCTCCAGGCTGGTCTGCTCATCCTTTCCAGTGGAAATTTCCCACCTCAGACAATTCTGGATGGGATTCTGGATTCCACCTATGGTCTTATGCAATGTAAAGGCTCCACAGGAAGCCTCTTTCACTGGGCAACTTCTGGCCCCCTTTAAGGTATTCCAGTTAGTTATAGGCTGAAGACGGACTTACAAGCTTTGTGTAGTGATATTTCTGGCTATTCCTTCCCC
>NW_006417811.1:2560-3060 GCF_000296735.1 Chrysochloris asiatica | reverse complement strand
TCTTAGCAATCCTGCACAGGGTTTCTGAGGATGTAAATATTTATGGGAGCAGAAAGCCTTTTCTTTTTCCATGGAGTGGTTGGTAGATTTAACTGTTGACCTACTGGTTATCAGCTCAACTCATAACCAACTATACTAACAGAGCCTGGGATATTTTGCTCATTGTTATTGTTCTTAAGTGCCATCAAGTCAGTTCCAACTCATAGTGATCCTATATAGGGTTTTTGGGAAGCAGCTGGTAAGCTTAAATTGCCAACCTTAGGCCTCAAACCAACCTTGCAGTCCAGCACATTAACCCACGGTGTCACATATGACCTTTCAATCTTGCTAGTTTAGGTATAATTTTTTTTTTTTTTTTTCAGTTCTTTCAGCTTGAGAAATGTTAAGCATGTTCTTTGCTTTTGGTTTTCTAATTCCTTGTCTTTGTACATTTCGTTATAATACTTGACTTTGTCTTCTTGAACTGCCCTTTGAAGTTTTCAGTTCACCTATTTGACTGC
>NW_006417811.1:0-520 GCF_000296735.1 Chrysochloris asiatica | reverse complement strand
CTATGCACAACATAATGAAACACAGCCCAGTCCTGCACCAACCTCACAATCATTGTTATGTTTGAGTCTATTACTGCTACCACTGTGCCAATCCATCTCATCTGGAGTATTCCTCTTTTCCTCCAATCTCCACTTTACCAAACAAGATGTCCTTCTTCAGGGTCTGTACCTTCTGATAATATGTCCAAAGTATGAGAGATGAAGTCTGGCCATAGCTTGCATAGTCAATAAAGCACAGATAAACATCTTTCTTGTGTTTTCTGCTTCCAGCCAAGATCCATCTGATGTCAGCAATGATATCCTTCAATTCACATCCTCCTCTATATTCAGCTTGAATCTCTGAAAGTTCTCTGTCAATTATGGCTGCAGCCATTTTTGAATTATGCTTAACAAAATTTTGCTTGCATGCAATATAAATGAGTTCCACGTTACATTGGGTCACCTCTCAGAACTGGAATAAATATGAATCTCTTAGAATCAGATGGCCAGGTAGTTGTCTTCCAAATTTCTTGACATAGAT
>NW_006417810.1:3457-4000 GCF_000296735.1 Chrysochloris asiatica | reverse complement strand
AATTGTTTTCCCATCCACCATGTTCTTCAATTCCCTTCCCCCTTCTTGTGTATTGCTCCCTTCCCCAGCACCCAAACTATCCTGTGACTATTCCCTGCCCTGTATTCTACCTTCCCCTCACTCCCCTCCCCTTACTCTGCACATTCCGATAACCAGCGAAGATTCCCCTCACCTCCTTTTAGTAAGGGTTCCTTTTCTTAAGTCTTTCACAACAGTGATCCTATGCAGTATTTCTCCTTTTGTGACTAATTTCACTCAACATAATGCTCTCAAGGTTCATCCAAGTTACGCGGTGGCTTGCAGCTTCCTTGTTATTTTTCAAGGTAGCATAATATTCCATTGTGTGTATGTACCATAGTTCGTTTATCCATTCTTCAATTGATGGCACTTAAGCTGTCTCCATCTTTTTGCTATTGTAAATAGTGCTGCTATGAACATTGTTGTGCATATATATCTACTCGTGTTATGGCTCCTATTTCTTGTGGGTAAATACCAAGTAGAGGAATTGCTGGATCATAAGGTATTTCTATTTCCAACCTTCTG
>NW_006417810.1:0-632 GCF_000296735.1 Chrysochloris asiatica | reverse complement strand
CCCATTCCAACCATGTCTCAACCCTATATCCCAGAGCCCTGTTGTTCCAAGGTTGTGCATACAGCATTATTTACCTCTATCCCTCTTAGCTCATGCAAATCTGCCTAATTGTTCTCCCATTCCCCTCTCCCTTCTTGTATATTGCCCCCCTCCCCAGCACCCAAACTATCCTGTGTCTATTCACTGCCATTTGCTCCACCACCCCATCCCAGCAACTAGCAAAGAATCCACTCCCCCCATTTAGTATGGGTTCTTTTTCAGTAGTGGTCCTATGCAGTGTTTCTCCTTTTGTGACTGACTAATTTCACTCAACATAATATCCTCAAGGTTCATCCATGTTAAGCGGTGGCTTGCAGCTCCCTTTTTATTTTTGAAGGTAGTTAGTTTGTTTATCCATTCTTCAGTTGATGAGCACTTTGGCTGCCTCCATCTTTTTGCTATTGTAAATACTGCTCCTATGAACATTGGTGTGCATGTATCTTCTTGTGTGAGGCTCATATTTCTATTTACAACCTTCTGAGGAAGCGCCATATTCCTTTCTAGAGAGGTTGGACCATTTTGCAGTCCCACCAGCAATGCAGGAGTGTCCCAGTCACGCCACATCCCCGCCAGCATTTGTCCTCTACATTTTT
>NW_006417809.1:2417-3415 GCF_000296735.1 Chrysochloris asiatica | reverse complement strand
CCTTGGCATGGCCACCATTCCTCTGCCTAAGATCATGGCATCTGTAGAATACTGGCAGCTACTCTCCTCTTTGATCCCCCAGGGTTATCTTAACCTGGGCTGTCTCCAAGTAAATATGACTACATTCAGTGCAGTCTGTAACTATCAGACCTTTCCTTCATTGAACTTTCACAATCCAAAGATGCCCTCCATGTGTGTGTGTGTCTTGGTTACTGTTGCCTTCTACCTGAGAGAAGTGGACTTTTCCAGTGTTGAATAGGAAACATAGAAATCTTCACACTACTGAAACTAAAATGTCAATGATAATGAAAATCTTTTAAATGCTCTCAGAGACAAAAGACAGATTACCTGCTAAGTAAAGACAATTAGATGGTAGTAGAATTGTCAATGACCCTAAAAGGACAAGAGAAAAATACTTTCACCAAAAGTATTAGGAAATATCACTGCACATCTACAATTCTAAACATAGCTAAAGCATCATGCAAGAGTGAAGATAAGTTAAAAATAAAACCTGAAAACATGATACATTTTAGATTTGGCCATGTTCCTATGTATTTTAGTATTCTCATGAATTACCAAGTAGTATTCATTTGTATAAATACAGGAGTTTGTTTATCTATTCACCAATTGAAGGATATTTGGACTTTTGTCAAGTCTTTGTTGAGTTTAAACATAGCAATATAAATCATCAATGTGCAGAATTTTGAGAAAATATGAGTTGTCTATTCACTTTGGTGGAGTCCTGGAATGGCATTGTAGGATAATCACTGGACTGCTAACTGCAAAGTTCAAACCCACCAGCTTCTCTTTGGAAACCCTATACAGTGTTGCTCTAGTCAGAACCAACTCCAGAGCACTTATCAACAACAACATCCACTTTAGTATATACCTAGGAGGTAAATTGCTGGGCTGCATTTTAATCTTTTAATCTCTAAATCCTTTTTATTGTCATTTGTCATATAGATAATGATTTTAAAATTCACATTTACCATTTTATA
>NW_006417809.1:0-662 GCF_000296735.1 Chrysochloris asiatica | reverse complement strand
CTATTCAAATTTACATACCAACCACTAAAACCAGTGATGATGAAATTGAAGAAATCTATCAACTTCTTCCTGGTGGGTTTCTGTGGGTTAATGTGTCAGACTCCAAAGCCATTTGAACTGCAAGGTTGGTGGTTCAAGCTCACCAGCTGCTCCTCGGAAACCCTATACAGGGTTGCTATGGGTCGGAATCGACTCGACGGCACTTCACAACAAAACATCAACTTCTCCAGTCTGAAATTGATGAACCATGCAATCAGGATAATTGACAACTGGTAAGAACAGATTTGATGTGTTAGACACTAAAGACTGAAGACCAGAAGAATTTTGGGATAACGTCAAAAACATCATGTAAGACAAAAGCAAAAGTTCATTAAGAAGACAAGAAAGAAGGAAAGATCAAAATGGATGTCAGAAGAGACTCTGAAACTCGCTCTCTGGCATAGAGATGCTAAAGCAAATGGAAGAAGTGAGGAGGTACAAGAGCCAAACAGAAAAATTTTGAAGGTCAGCTGGAGAAGATAAATTCAAATATTATAATGAAATGTTCAAAGTCATGGAGTTGGAAAACCTAAAGGGAAGAACAAGCTCAGCATTTCTCAAGCTGAGGGAACTGTAGAAAAAATTAAAGCTTCAATTTGCAGTATTGAAGGATTCTCTGGGTA
>NW_006417808.1:0-3809 GCF_000296735.1 Chrysochloris asiatica | reverse complement strand
GGTAGCGTAGTGGTTACGAATCGGGCTGCAAACCTTAAGGTCAGCGGTTCGAAACTACCAGCTGCTCCGCGGGAGAAAGATGAGGCATTCTACTCCCGTAAAGATTTACACCTCGGAAACCCTGTACAGGGTCGCTATGGGTCGGAACCGACTCGATGGCACTTAACAACTTAACAACAACAAGCTACATGGCAGAGTAGTCCATCATGTCCATATATAGAGTACTACCTACCTGGCTAATTAATTCAATATGTCCATATACTGAGAGCTAGCCACATGGCAGAAAAATCTAATATGTTCATATACAGAGAGCTATCTACATGTCATATCATACCAACATATCCATGTACAGAGAGTTAGCTACATGGCAGACGAGTCCAAAATGTCCATATACAGAGAGCTAGCTACATGGTAGGGTAGTGCAACATTTCCATATAAAAAGTTCTAGCTACAAGGTAGATGAATCCAACTTGTCTATATACAGAGTTAGCTACATGGCCGGGTAGTTCAACATGTCCACATACAGGGTAAAAGCTATATGGCAGATGAGTCCAACTTTTCTATATGCAGAGATATAGCTACATGGCAGAGTAGTACAACATGTCCATATAAAGAGTGCTAGCTACCTTGCTAATGAGTCCAACATGCCCATATACTGAAAGCTAGCTACATGGCAACCAATTCCAATATGTTCATATACAGAGAGCAACCTATTTGGCTGATCAGTTCAACATATCCATGTACAGAGAGGTAGCTACATAAAATACGAGCCCAAAATGTCCATATACAGAGACATAGCTACATGGAATTGTAGTGTAATATTTTCATATACAGAGTTCTAGCTAAAAGGCAGATGAGTCCAACTTGTCTATATTCAGAGTGCTAGCTACATGGCAGAGTAGTGCAACATATCCATATACAGAGTTCTAGATACATGGCTGATGTGTCCAACGTGTCCATATACTGAGAGATAGCTACAAGCAGATGAGTCCAAAGTGTTCATATGCTGAGAGGTGGCTACTTGGCAGAGTAGTCCAACATGTCCATAAAAGAGTACTTGCTACCTGGCTTATGAATCCAACATGTCCATATACTGAGAGCTAGCTACATGGCAGGGTAGTGCAACATTTCCATACACAGAGCTCTACTTACAAAGCCGATGAGTCCAACTTGTCTATATACTGATAGCTACCTACATGGCAGACCAGTCCATGATGTTCAGATAGAGAGAACTTCCTAATTGCTGGATTATACCAACATATTCATGTACAGATAGCTAGCTACATGTCATACGAGTCCCAAATATCCATCTACAGAGAGCTAGCTACAGGGTAGGGTAGTGCAACATTTCCATATACAGAGTTCTGCTTTCAAGGCAGATGAGTCCAACTTGTCTATATACTGAGAGCTATCTACATGGCAGATAAGTCCAATATGTTCATATCCAGATAGCTACCTACTTGTCAGATCACTCCAACATATCCACGTACAGAGATCTAGCTACATGTCAGACAAGTCCAAAATGTCCGTATACAGAGAGGTAGCTACATGGCAGAGTAATGCAACACTGCCATATACAGATTTCTAGCTACAAGACAGATGAGTCCAAAATGTCCATATACAGTGAACTAGCTACATGACAGGGTAATGCAACATTTCCGTATACAGAGTTCTAGCTACAAGGCAGATGAATCCAACCAGTCCATATACAGAGAACTAGCTACATGGCCGGGTAATGCAACATTTCCATATACAGAGTTCTAGTTACAAGACAGATGAGTCCAACATGTCCATATATTGAGAGCTAGCTACATGCCCGACAAATCCAATATATTCGTATACAGAGAATTGCCTACTTTTCAGATCAGTCCAAAATATCCATGCACAGTGAGCTAGCCAAATGTCAGACGAGTTGAAAATGTTCACATACAGAGAGCTAGCTACATGGCAGAGTATTGCATCATTTCCATACATAGAGTACAAGCTACATGACAGATGAATCCAAAGTGTTTATATAGTGAGAGCTGGCTACATGGCAGAGTAGTCAAACATGTCCGTAAAAAGAGTACTAGCTACCTGGCCAATGAGTCCAACATGTCCATATACTGAGAGCTAGCTACATGGCAGGTTAGTGCAACATTTCAATATAGAAAGTTTTACTTACAAGGCAGATGAGACCAACTTGTCTATATACTGAGAGCTAGCTACATGGCAGACCAGTCCAATATGTTCACATAGAGAGAACTACCTTATTGATAGATAATACCAACATATTCATGTACAGAAAGCTAGCTACATGGCTTACGAGTTCCAAATGTCCATTTACTGAGAGCTAGCTCCATGGCAGGGTAGTGCAACATTTCCATATAGAGAGTTCTAGCTCCAAGGCAGATGAGTCCAACCTGAGCATTTACTGAGATTTGGTTTCATGGCAGACGAGTCGAAAATGTCCATATACAGTGAGCTAGCTACATGGCAGTGTAGTGCATCATTTCCATATACCGATTTCTACTTACTAGGCAGAAAAGTCCAACTTGTCTATGTACTGAGAGCTAGCTACATCACAGAAGAGTCCAAAATGTCTGTATACAGAGAACTAGCTACATGGAAGGGTAGTTCAATATTTCCATATACAGAGTTCTAGGTACAAGGCAGATGAGTCCAAATTGTCCATATACAGAGAGCTAGCTACTTGGCAGTGTATTGCAACATTTCCATACATAGAGATCTAGATACAAGGTAGATGATTCCAACTTGTCTATACAAAGAGAACCAGCTATATGGCAGAGTAGTGCAACATTTCGATATAGAGAGTTGTAGCTACATGGTATATGTGTTCAAATTGTCCATATACTTAGAGCTAGCTAGATTTCAGATCAGTCCAAAATATCCAAGCAGAGAGAGTTAACGACATGTCAGAGAAGTCTGAAATATAGATATACAGAGAGCTAGCTACATGGCAGAGTAGTGCATCAATTCCATATACAGAGTTCAAGCTACATGGCAGATTAGTCCAAAGTGTTCATATATTGAGAGATAGCTACATGGTAGAGTAGTACAACATGTCCATATAAAGAAAACTAGCTACCTGGCTAATTAGTCCAATATGTCCATATACTGAGAGCTAGCTACATGGCAGATAAGTCCAATATGTACATATAGTGATAGCTACCAACTTGGCAGATCAGTCCAACATATCCATGTAAAGAGAGCTAACTACAAAGCAGCCAAGTCCAAATTGTCCATATACAGGGAGCTAGCTGTATGGCAAGATAGTGCAATAGTTCAATATAAAGAGTTCTAGCTACATGGCAGATATGTCCAACGTGTCCACATACTGAGAGCTAGCTACAAGCAGAGTATTCCAACACGTCCATGTACAGGGTACTAGCTATATGGCAGATGAGTTCAACATGTCCATATACTGAGAGCTAGCTACATGGTAGACAATACCAATATGATCATATACAGAGAGCTACCTATTTGGGAGATCAGTTCAACATATCCATGTACAGAGAGCTAGCGACATGGCAGATGAATCCAAAATGTCCATATACAGAGAGCTAGCTATATGACAGGGTAGTGCAACATTTAAATATACAGAGTTCTAGCTACATGGCAGATGTGTCCAAGATATCCATATATTGAGAGTTAACTACATGGCAGATAAGTTCAAAATATCCATGCACATAGAGAGCTAGCTACCTATCAAATGAGTAAAAAATGTCCATATACAGACAGCTACCTACATGGCAAAATAGTGCATCATTTACATATACAGAGTTCAAGCTACATGGCACATGAGTCCA
>NW_006417807.1:2507-3682 GCF_000296735.1 Chrysochloris asiatica | reverse complement strand
GGATTAATCCTTGATGTGAAGACTCCTTCCCTGTCAGTTTGTATTTTGAGCTGCTACATCGATAAATATAGGTCAAGTTCATCAATTTGTAAATTTATACTTGCTTCCTTTATCAAAAAAATTTTTTTCCTCTAGTCGAGTTCTCAGAGTCCTGGTGTGGTGCTGTGGGTTAATGTTCCAGACTGTAAAGCAATTTGAACTGCAAGCTTGGTTGTTCAAGCTCACCAGCTGCTCCTTAGAAACCCTATACAGGGTCACGATGCATCAGAACTGACTCAAGGGCACTTAACAACAACAGTTGATATCTGATAATGTCTTCGTTGATGTCAGAGAAATACTCAAATAAGGAAGGTGGTATCCAAAATAGTTCTGTAGTAAAATGGAAATGGTTCACACAGGAGCAAGCTGAGGGGACTATAGAGAGGCAACCACTGCATCTGTGAACTGGTAGCCTACCCTAGAACCACCTGAAAATCTGTCAGAACCTGTTGCCACATGGACAATGCCCTACAGACAATTTTCTGCTGACCAGCAGAAGGTTGCTTAATTCACAGATGGTTTTCTAGGGTACATGAACAACACTTGGTATAGAAAGCTGTGTCATTAAGACCAGCAGATAGAAAGAGCCTGATTTAAGAAGGTAAGAACAGATCAGTGCAATGGGTGAACCACATGCTGTCTTCCTATTTATAATGGAAGAATTGGACAGTGGTGAGAAAACATATGTTTACTCACAGCAATCCTGTGTAGGGTTTCCAAGGATGTAAATCTTTATGGGAGCAGAAATAGCTGTAAACATACACTAATACTCAGAAAAAGGAATTTATGGAGAATGAATCTAGGAAAATTGAAAGATGTCAAAGATGAAATGGAACACATAAACATTGATGTCCTAGGCATTAGTGATATGAAATGGACTGGTAGTGGCCATTTTGAACCTGACAATCATATAGTTTACTGTGGTGGTAATGAGAAATTGAAGAAAATTGGAATCATAATCATCATCAAAAAAGAATATTTCAAGATCTATCTTGAAGTATATTCCTGTCTGTGGTAGGATGATATCCATCTTCTTGCGAGCAAGAATAGTTAACACCATTCTTATTCAAATTTATGCACTATCCGAGCTCTGGTAGCTTAGTGGTTATGAATCGGGCTGCGAACCTTAAGGTCAG
>NW_006417807.1:0-942 GCF_000296735.1 Chrysochloris asiatica | reverse complement strand
TGAGTGCCTCCGGTGTTGACTCACTTTCTTGAAAGATATAATTTTTATTCCATCAATTTCTGGTGCCTTGATCTTTGCCAATTCCTTCAATGCGCCTTGGACTTCTTCCTTCAATAGCATTGGCTCTTGATCATATGTTACCTCTTGAAACATATGAACATAGACCATTTCATTTTGGTACAGTGACTCTGTGTATTCATTCCATCTTCTTTTGATGCTTTCTACATCACTCAATAAGGAACTCTGGTAGCATAGTGGTTACGAATCGGGCTGCAAACAGCAAGGTTAGCACTTCGAAACTACCAGCTGAACCGCGGGAGAGAGATGAGGCTTTCTGCTCCCTTGAAGATTTACAGCCTCGGAAACCCTGTGCAGGGTCGCTGTGGGTTGGAACCGACTTAATGGCACTTAACAAGAACAACAACATCATTCAATAATATGCCCAGAGAATCCTTCAATAATGAAAGCCAAAGCTTCCATTTTTTGTTTTTTTTTGGCAGTTCCCTCAACTGAGAAATGTTGAGTGTGTTCCTCCCTTTTGGTTTTCTAACTCCAGATTTTTGCACATTTTGTTGTAATATTTGACTTTGTCTTTTTGAGCTGGCCTTTGAAATCATCTGTTCAGCTCTTGTAGCTCCTCATCTCTTCCACTTACTTTAGCATCTCTATGCTGGAAAGCAAGGCTCAGAGTCTCTTCTGACATCCATTTTGATCTTCTTCTTTCTTGTCTTCTTAATAACTCTTTACTTTCTTCATGTATGATGTTTTTCATGTCATCCCACAGCTCTTCTGGCCTTTGATCTTTAGTGTCTAATGTATCAAATCTTTTCTTCTGATGATCTCTAAATTTAGGTGGGATTTAGTCAAAGTCATGTTTTCACTCTCATAGACTTGTTTTCATTTTCTTCAATTTCAGTCTGAATTTGCATATGAGCAATTGAT
>NW_006417806.1:2088-3726 GCF_000296735.1 Chrysochloris asiatica | reverse complement strand
GCAGGGTGGGGATTGGACACAGGAGAGCTTGGGTGCTAGGGAGGGGGGCAATATACAGGGAGGGAGAGGGAAGCGGAGAAACGGGGCAGATGGGAGAACAATTGGGCACGTTCGAAAGGGCTAAAGGGGACAGTAAAAAATATAATAAATAAAATTAAAATATAATAAATAAAAACAAAACAAAATAAACAGAGGGAATAGAAGCAAAAAGTGTTGACTGTTGATGCACAGATGAGTTTGTAATCAATGCAATGAAATGATGGTGTAAAACCAATGTTCTTCCATGTCATTGAAAGGACAAGCAGACCAGCCTGGAGTGGCCAGAGGAGCAGAAGATACTTCCTGAAAGAAAGACTGACGGAAAAATACAAAACAATATAGGCAGGCCGACTGATCACTACAAGAACAAACAAGTGGCTCACACAGGAAACATCAAGGCAAGTGATCGGGTCCCCCTCAAGGCAAACCCCCTTCTAAGACTAAGGCTCAATGGGAATGCATGCTCTGATTGGTGACCACGTTCGTCACCAAAAAGGGGAAGTGAGAGAAAAACAGCAATGAAGTTGCAAGCTAAGCCCTACATTCTCAATAGACTCCTGTGAACCCTTATGGAGACATGGTTGGCCAGCAGTGTGCCAAGGCCAGGGGACTCTTGGACCTAGAGTCAGCAACATAGCCACAGAGGACTAGAGTGGAGAGTGAAGCATCCAGCTGATAAGAAGAGAGGGCACAATCATAGGTACACCCACACTTGCAAGTAATACACACTTGACCTGGCTTCAATTGGCTGGATGATCAAAGGTCAACTAGAAGAAGAAAGAAGAGGAAAAAAAGAATAATCTGATACAATTTGATGAACTTGACACAAACCTATGGAAGCAATAATTCAAAAGAGTGAACAAATCTTCACAGCGAGGATCATTCCTACCTCCTCCACACATGGAGAAGACAGGGATGGGCAATTTGGACATTGGCTACCCAGAATGGGGGTCTACAGAGGCAAGAAGTGACTGGCTTCCAAGCTTCCAAGAGGGAACCTAGATCCAGAGGGCATGGAGCAAGGCAGAATCTCCACTGAGTAGTATCCATTCTGCCTAGTCAGGGCTGATGAAAGGTGATGAGGATAGGTCTCTTGTGATACAATAGCGAATAATTGTTATCAGGACTGATTGTGAGGGCTGGAAATGTAAAGGCACACATTTTGGGGCAAAGAGAGGGGAGTGATAAACCTTGCTGTCTGGGAGTGGAGATCCCTGGGATCATCAAAGGAGAAGAGCCTGCCCAGAAAAGCAGTGATGCCAAGGGTGGAGGCAGAGATGATGGCGTGGGGAGATGAAGCAGCTGGAGACTTTGGACCCAAAGAGAGAGGGAGCGCTATGTGGATGACTGGGGGACAATTGTGGGTAATACACTTTGGTTGATGGATTATGCATGGAGGGGATTGTAACCATGGCAAGGAAACTACGACGGAATCAACATGAAGCTGATGTCCTCCCATGTAAACTATTAAGAAGAAAAAGAGGAAGAGGAGGAGGAGGAAGAGGAAGAAGAAAAGAAGAAGAAGAAGAAGAAGAAGAAGAAGAAGAAGAAGAAGAAGAAGAAGAAGAAGAAGAAGAAGAAGAAGAAGAAGAAGAAGAA
>NW_006417806.1:0-573 GCF_000296735.1 Chrysochloris asiatica | reverse complement strand
ACTCGATGGCACCTGACAACAACAACAACAGAAGAGATGGATACATTTTTAGACAAACACGACCTGCCTAAACTTACACACAGTGAAACAGAAAACCTGAACAGACCCATAACAAAAGAATAACTTGAAGAGGTCATCAAAAGCTCCCAACCAAAAGAAATCCAGGCCTTGATGGCTTCAGTGGTGTGTTCTACCAAACATTCAGGGAAGAGCAGTCACCAATTCAACTCAAATTATTCCAGAATATAGAAAAGGACAGAAAGCTTCCTAATACTTTTTATGAAGCCAGCATAACCCTCATACTAAAACCGCACATCAAAATAATAATACATCATGACCAAGTGGGTTTCATAAAAGGGATGCAAACATGGCTCAACATTAGAAAAACAATCAACATAATCCACCATATAAATAAGAAAAAGGAAAAGAACCACATGATCATATCGATTAATGCAGAAAAGGCATTTGACAAAATCCAACATTATACGATCCAAGCGTAAATAGATAAAGGTTTACAAAACAGACTAAATGCTTTAGAGAAAGGAAGATCGCTTAAGGGAAATAAGACTCAAT
>NW_006417805.1:1265-3824 GCF_000296735.1 Chrysochloris asiatica | reverse complement strand
CCCCAGGTCTTGCCATACTGCTGGTCAACCAGGTCTCCACCCAGGTCCACAGGAGTCTATTGAATGTGGTTGGACTTAGCTCACGGCTTCAGTGTTGTTTTTCCCTCACTTCCCCTTATTGGTGACCAACATGATCACCAGTCAGAGCACATGTCTGCTTGTATATTCCCCTTGAGTCTTAGTCTTGGAAGGGGGTTTGCCCTGAAGGGACCCGACCACTCACTTTGATATATCCTGGGTGAGCAACTTGTTTGTTCTTTTAATAGTCAGTCAGACTGCTGTTATTGTTTTGTATTTTTCCTGTTGATCTTTCTTCCAGGAAGTATCTGCTCCAGGATGGTCTGCTTGTCCTTTCAAGTGGAATTTCCCACCTCAGAAGATTCTGGATGGGGTTCAGGATTCCACCTATGGTTTATGAAATGCAGAGGCTCTGCAGGAAGTCTCCTTCACTGGGCAAACTGCAGCCCCATTTTAGGTATTCCAATCAGCTATATGCAGAAAATAGACTTACAAGCTTTCTATGGTGATATATCTAGCTATTCCTCTCTCTCCTCCTCAAGTGTCTATTTTATAATGGTGTGCAATGGAAACCAAGATTCAAAAGACATCCAAGCATCTTAACATTATTTTCCCTCTTTTACCCATTCAAACCATGCCTCAATCCCTGTCTCCCAGAGACCTGTTGTTCTAAGGTTGTGCATGCATCATTATTTACCTCTGTCCCACTAAGCCCATGCAAACCTGCCAAACTGTTTTCCTATCCACCTTGTTCTTCCATTTCCCTCCCCCTTCTTGTGTATTGCTCCCCTCCGCAGCACCCAAATTATTCTGTGTCTCTTCCCTACCCTGTGCTCCACCTTCCCCTCCCTCCTATCACCCCACCCCTTGTGCCCATTTTTTAATTGGGTTATTTGTTTTTTTCGTATAGAGGTGTTGTAGTTTTCTATAGACTTTAGAGATTAGTCCCTTGTCTGTTATACCATTACAAAAGATTTTTTCCATTCTGTGGGCTCCCATTTTGCTCTTTTAGTGAAATCTTTTGATGCACATAAGTTTCTAACTTTAGTATGTTCCAATTACCTATTTCGTCTTATTTTGTTTGTGCAATTCTCACAATGTTTGATAGTCTATGTGTGTCCTGTATTAGAGCCTTAAATTTGTCCCTATTTTTTCATTGATAACCTTTATAATTCTGGGATTCACATTTAAGTCTTCAATCCATGTTGAGTTGATTTTTGTATGCAGTGTGAAGGATAGGTCTTGTTTCATTCTTTTGCATATCAATTTCCAGTTTTGCCATCACCATCTGTTGAAGAGACCATCTTCTCCCCATTCAATGACTGTTGTTCCTTTGTCCAAGGCCAGTTGGTTGTATGTGGAACAATTAATTTCTGAATTCTCAATTCTGTTCTACGGATCTATGTAGCTTTCATTGTTCCAGTATCAGGCTGTTTGACCACTGAAGCCATTTAGAAAATCTTGAAATCAGGGAGTGAGAGGCTTCCAACCTTTTTCCTCTTAAGCAGTGCTTTGTTTATCCTGAGTCTCTTTCCTTTCCATTTAAAGTTTGTAATCATTTTTTTCCATCTCTTTAAAGAATGTCTTTGGAATTTGGATTGAGATTGCATTATATCTGTAGATTTCTTTCAGTAATATTGAGATTTTCTTAATGTTAAGTTTTTCTATCTAGGAAAATGGTATATTCTTCCATTTTTGTAAGTCTTTTTTGGTTTCTCATAATACTATTTTGTAGTTTTCTTTGTATAGGTCTTTTGTTTGTCTGGTTAGATTTATTGCTAAATATTTCATCCTTTGGGTGGCTATTAGAAATGGTATTTCTTTTCTAATTTCCTTTTCAGTGCTGTCATTGTTATATAGAGGAATCTGACTGATTTTAGTATGTTGATCCTGTATCCTGCTACTTTACTGTCTCTTCCAATGAGTTCTAGAAGTTTTTTAGCTGAGTCTTTGGGGTTTTCTATGCATAGGATCATATCATCTGCAAACAGAGGGAGTTTTACATCCTGTTTGCCAATTCAAATACCTTTTATTTTCATATCTTGCCTTATAGCTCTGGCTAAGTCTTCCAGCACAATATTGAATAGGAGTGGTAGTAAAGGACATCCTTGTCTGGTTCCTGTTCACAAAGGGAAAGCCTTTGATTTCTCTGCGTTGAGAGTGATAGTGGTTGTTAGTGTTTTTATACATGCTCTTAATTATGGTGAAGAATTTACCTTCAATTTCTACTTTGTTGAGTGTTTTTATCAGAAATGGATATTGGATTTTGTCAAATTCCTTTACTACATTGGTCAATATGATCATGTGGATTTTTTCCTTTTTTAAAATTCATATGGTGGATTACATTGATTGTTTTTCTATAATTGAACCATCCTTCCATTCCTCATATGAATCCCACGTGGTCATGATGTATTATTTTGTAGATGAATTGTTGAATTCTAATAGCTAGGATTTTGTTGAGAATTTTTGCATCAATGATTATGAGGAATATTAGTCTATAATTTTCTTTCTTTGTGTGTCCTTTCCTGATTTTGGTATGAG